>NW_006399765.1:1390697-1413005 GCF_000299155.1 Elephantulus edwardii
TATTATGGTTATCACAGGAGTCCAGAATTAAGATTGCATAACGGAGTGCATTCGGGGTGGGGGTAGGGGGATTGTATAGCAATGAAGAAGTTTATCTTTTGCTTTTCAAAGAGAGGAGCGAACTGGGGGTGGCGGTGGGGGAGGTCAGGAAAAAAGCGCAACAATGAGTGAATGGAAATCCAAGATCTCTGTAAACGTTCATTAAAATTAATAAAATAAAATTTAAGAAAACCCCCATAGCTTTTGACTTCTAGATTCTTTTCAGAGATGACAAACTTTTCCTAATTAAATCTGATCCATGAGAAGTCCTTCCCTCATCTCCTTTCCACTGGGTCTGTTTACTGGGGGGCTGGGAGTATGGGCGGTTAAATGCCTACCTTGTAGCCAGGGGTTAAAGAGGATTATGAAGGTCCCGAGGTTCCTGACGGAGGAGGAGCTCTGAACACTTAGTGTGTAATGTCCTATGGGGGCATTGGCAGGACTGGACATGACGATCATCAGGCTGTTGCCCTGGTTGGCCTGCAGCTGTGCACTCCAGCCACTGTTTGAGCCACTGGAGAGTTGAAACACAGCCTTCGTCCTGGCTGACTCTGAGGGAGAAGGCCCTGTCAAAGAAGAGAGGAAACCATGAGACACATGGACAGATGGCGGAAAGAGATCGTGTTCCAGTATAAGCTGTGGGGATGCCATCTTTGAACATTATTGAGGGACCATGCAGACAAATCCCTCTTTATCTGAAAATGGTAACTCTTCAGCAACTTTCCCCAGGTCACTCTGAGTCAAGGGCAGGGTTGAACTGAAGCCCACAGCTCAGTGACTCTAGTGTTATCACTATAGATGTACAACAGTCCCATGGACTATTCAGCGGGAAGGTGGCTGAGCGGGTACCTGTGGAGACGATGAATGTCATATTTGGTCTGGAGTCCACATTTCCATTGTAGTTGAATGTGACCAAGAAGGGCTGACCTCTCCGCAAGATCAATTCTGAACTGTAGAACTTGTCTGTGTGATGTGCTTGTCGATTGGAAGACACATTCCAGTTCACAGATGTTGGTTCTAAAGTCGTGAGAGAGAAAGGGGACTTGAAATGCCAAGAGGCAAGGAACAGTGGCATAGGGAAATAGTGCAGATTGCCAGAGATTGCTGAAGATTACCTCCCCATCTTCTGGGGAGGAAGCCGTAAGGGGGAAGCCAAACTTACAAGAGGAACCAATTACATTATAATCCAAAGAATCTGTTCCAGTTTGGAAACAATGGATTCAAGCATATCAGAGAGCTCCAGGGTGTCAGCAGGACCAGGCAGGGGTTTTCTCTGTTGTATGTGGGGTCACTACAAATCCCAGCTTCCCCAACAGCACCTAACAACTCCCCAACTTAACTTTACAGAAAATGCTCTGCCCTTTGAGGCAGTCAAACTTCTGCAAACACTCTTCCTATTGCTAAGAATACTTTTCACTGCTCCTCCTGGTGAACCAACAAACAAGATTTCAAGCAACAATCCCGATAGTCTGTGAAGCTTCTGCGACCCGCCAGCTTCTGGCTCACTTCATCTGTGCAACCAGAGAAGTTCCTGGGTAGTGCGAACAGTCAGCTTGTGAAGGATACCAAGATGCTGAAGCTCTAACACTGGAATTTCAGCTCTCTTGTTACCTTTGATGGATAGGTTGCAGTGAAGCTCCCAGGAGAAGGAAGGCCTAATGATCTATCTACTTCTGAAAATCTTAGGGGTCACAGTAGAACATTGTAAACAAAATTAAAACCAAAAACGGAAACAAAATTCCTTCATTTTGGGCACATAACCCGATTAAAACAAGCTTGGAAGGAGGAGTGGCATTCACTTCCATAATAGCTTGCCTCCGGAAGCCCTATGAACCTGGAGAGAGGATGAAAGACACACAAGCATTGAGGACTCTCCTTCATAGGGTCGCTATGAGTCGCCTGCGACTTGACGACACTTAACAACAACATGGTACATTCATTTAAAAAAATATAGAGTACCCAGAAAGACTAGTAAATAAGGCTTAGAAGAAGTACAATGGGAATGCATCTTAGAAGTGAGAATAGTAAAGATTATCTTGCTTGTCTATGAGAAGATCATCCAGAAAGACCATCCACTAGAAAAGGGCTTCGTGTTTGCTAAGTGGAATTTACCAAATTTCAGTGGAAATGAAGAAAACTAGCAGTTGCAATAATAAACTCAGACATAGCAATAATCATAAAGATAGTAGTGGTATTGTTATGTGCTGTGGAGTCTTGACTGTGAGTCATGGTGACCCCATGACTCCCTGTCCTGAGCCAATCTCACTGTCTCCAACACACTTAATCCCATCACCTCAGTCACTGTGTCAATCCATCTCATCCAGGGTCTTCCTCTCCTGCTCTGTCCCTCCACCCTTCCAAGGACTGGTCCCTCCTGGCAATGGTGTAGGACCTAGCATTGTTTTGTTCTGCTATCTCTTAGTTCACCAAGAGTAGGCATCAACTCCATGGCAAGTGACAAGAACAATTTGTAGGAAACTGTCTTCATTGCAAGGTTGGGAGTGCATGAAGTGCAATTTTAACTCTCATAGAGTTTCAGCAGTGAGGAAGACAAGAAAGAGTGATTATGAGTGATGGCCTGGGTAAAGTTCCTCCAGTGAAGGGTACAAGTGCACATTGGCCAGGGAGGAACCACACTCAGTTGTATAGATAGAGGAAAATTCCCTTGAAGATGTCTAACTGGTTCTTGGCTAAACAAAGAATCTTGACAGGTACATGTGTGACAGATTGAACCCCAGATGTTGAGAAGAGAGGCTGTCAAAGATGTGAGGAGCAGGAATCCTATTTGGTTAGAGCAGCTTTGTTCAGGAGAACAGAGAAGAGGAGAGGGAGAGAATGTGGTGCGAATGTAGGACTGAGGCAGGGGCTTCCACAGAAGCAGCAAACAGGCAGATCCCAGAAGCAGAGCTCCAGGCCCTTCTTCCGAGACACCTCTGGCTGGTGTTTGAACTGCTAACCTTTTGGGCTAGTTGAGCCCTTGATCATTTGTGACACCCAGGAGGACATAGATACAGAGGTAGAGTGGTACAGAGACATAGAGCATCAATGAAATTCTCTAAAAACTGGCAACGGAGGCTCAGAGAGATAAAGTACCTTAGATGAGTTCATAAATTTAAAAATGGACTGAGCCAGAATGGACAGACCCAGGTTTTATTGACTCCTAAAGCACCCGCCCTATTATATTGACAAAAATGCTCACCACTGGGCCAATTGGCAGCACCATGACAGATGGGGAAGAGATTGAGGTTGTTAACAATTACAGCTTGCTTAGCTCCACAATCAACAGTCTTGGCACCAACAGTCAGGAAATCAAAAGACAAATCGCATTGGGAAAATCTGCTGTCAGGGACCTCTCTCCAGAGTACTGAAAATCAGTGATGTCAGCCTAGAGACTAAGGTGAGCCTTAATCCAGCCTATGGTCTTCTCAATTACTTGCTATGCATCAGAGAGCTGGACAATGACTAAGGATGACAGGAGAAAAATTGATGCTTTTGAATTGTGGTACTGGAGAAGAGTCTCGAACATATCATGGACTGCCAAGGAAACAAATAGGTCTTTCTTGGAGAGGGTGAAACCAAGTTTCTCCTTGGAGGATAAGATTTGGAAGCTCTATCTTACACACTTTGGGCATGTGGCCAGGAGAGACCAGTCCTTGGAGAAGGGCATCATGCTTGGAAAGGTGAAGGGGACAGCACAGGAGAGGAAGACCCCAAAGGATATGAATTGATACAGTAACTGGGGCAATGGAGGTTTGTGTATCAGAATTAAAGTGGCTCAGAACAGGGCAGGGTTCAGAGCTGTTGTCCATAGGGTTGCTATGGGTTGTTGTTGACTCAACAATGCATAACAACAACAACAACAACAAAGATCCTACTGCCACGGTTTTCAGTTCTAGAAGGAGTCCCATGTAGGACCCTCAGTTCAGATGGTGTCCTAAGCGGTGAAGTTTCATCATGTATTATCTGTGCCCTGACATTTGTATCTGGATGAACACGAGACGAAGAACCTGAAAGGAGAAACCGCACGTCAAAATAGCAGTGTGCAGGGGAATGAGTGCCGGGGAGGAGCAGGTCACTTCCATGGTTGAACGCATGCATTTGAAGCCACAGGGTGTGGTTTCCGATGCCTTTCTCTCTGCCTCCTTCACTCGCTGTCCCACAGCTGAACCCAGAGATCAAAGATGCCATGATCCTGTCTGTGGATTTCCCAGAGTCCTTTCCCCACCCCACCCTTGTCAGAGGATTAACCACAGGACACCTGGCCAACAGGTGCTCTGGAAGGGCAAAGGGGGGATGGCACCACCATCTAAGCCTGGTTCTGAGTTTATAGGCTTCCAGGATATTTATGAGCCTCACCCGGGTGAAGGGAAGAAGGAAGAGTTGTGCCGATCCCACAAAAGATCCATCAACTTCCACCCTTTAAAAGCACCAGAGGGAAGGGAGCTGCCCTGACCCTCACTCCAGCTGTGAGGTCATGGAGGCCAAATGGTTGGCCTGCAGTGGGAGGCCTCTGACCTCTCATTTCAGAGCTTGTCTCACAACTCTCTTGCTTCTCCTGTGATGCCAGGCTGGGCCAGGGTCCACCTTTGTCCACTGCGGATATCAGTGTAAACATGCTTACTTCCCTTCTCTCACCACCAAAACCCTCAAACCCCCTGCCCAGAATGAAGCCTGTTCTGATTCACAGCGACCTGATAGGCAGAACGAACTCCCCGTGAGCTTCCGAGGCTGTGAATCTTTATAGAAGCAGACTCCCAGCTTTCTCCCATCGAGTGACTGGTGGGTTCAAACTGCCAACTTTTTGACTAGCAGCCCCACAGGTAACACTCTACACCCTCAAGACTCCTGATTGGACGTGACTGAGACTTCTAATCATCTATCGGAACATGCAATTGTTGCCTCTTCTGTTGTCATAAAATTCTCACATCATTAAGCTCTAAATTTTCTAGACTTCCGTGCAGTTGGGTGATCAAGCAAAGAGGTATGGCTAATGACCTGTAGGCAGAAATTATATGTTCTAATTTCCAAGAAAATGCTCTTTGAAAAATGGAATTAAAATTTACATAACATAAAAGTAGCCATTTAAAAGTAACAAATGGGAAAAAAGTGGGTAGAACACTGTATTGGAACAGATGAGGGGAAGAATGGCCTGAAAAATTCCATTCAGATATGGTTAGACATTATATGTATTGTTGTTGTTATGTGCCATCGAGTTGCTTGAAACCTACTCTATCCTGTGCCAACCTTATTGTCTCTGACACACCAACCCTCATTACCCCAGTCACTGAATCAATCCCATCAATGGTCTTCCTCTCTTGTGCTGTTCCTCTATCCTTCCAAGCATGATGTCCCTCTCCAAGGACTGGTCCCTCCTTGCAACATGCCCAAAATATGTCAGATGAATCCTCAGAATCCTTTCCTCCAAAGAGCAGCCTGGTTTCACTCTCTCCAGGATGACCGTTTGTTCTCCTGGCAGACCATGGTATATTCAATCCTATTCTCCAACATCACAGCTCAAAGGCATCAGTTCTTCTTCAATCATCCCTAGTCACTGTCCAGCTTTCTGATGCATAGCAAGCAATTGCAAAAACTATGGCCTGAATCAGGCACATCTTATTCTCCAGATTGATGTTGTTGCTCGTCAATACTCTGGAGAGGTCCCTGACAGCAGACTTTGCCAATGTAATTCATCTCTTGATTTCCTGGCTGCTGGTACCAAGAGTGTTGATTGTGGAGCCAAACCAACTAAAGCTGTTAAAGATTTCAATCTCTTCGCCATCTATCATGATGCTGCCAATGTATGGCAGCAACAACAACAACAACAACAACAACAACCACAACAACAAAATAAAAATATGCAACATGTTGTTAGGTGCTGTTGAGTCGACCAAGACTCACAGCAACTCTATGCACAATGGGTCTCAACCTTTCCCATCCTGTGCCGTATTCACCATTCTGACAATGCGGAGCCCGTTACTACAGTTACTGCGTCAGTTCCTTGGCCGAGGATCTTCCTTTCTCTGGCCCTCCACCTTTCCCAGTAGGATGTCCCTCTTCAAGTACTGCCCCCTCCTGACAACACGCCTGAAATAGGTTAAACGTAGTTTCTCCATCTTTGCCTCTAGGTAGCATCCTGGTTGCACTTCCTCTAAGATAGATTTGTTAGTGCTTTGGCAATCTGTGAAATATTCAGTACTCTTCACCAACACCGCAGTCCAGAGCCAGAGGCATCATTTCTTCTTCAGACTTCTTGACTCTCTGTCCAACTTTCAGATGCATTGGAAGCAACTGAAAATAACAGTTTGGGTCAAACTCACATTCAACTTTAAACTGACATCTTTGCTCTTTAGCTCTCAACTGGGCTATGCAGATGACACAACCTGAAGACTTCCAAGATGTCACTTTGAGGACTAAGGTGTGCCTGAGTCAAGGTAAGCTATTTTCAATTACCTCACTTGTATGGGAAAGCTGTACAGTGGATAAGGATAAGGAAGACCAAAGAATAATTGATGTATTTGAACAATGGTATTGGTCTATCATACTGAATATACTATGGAGTGTCAAAATAACAAATCTGTATTAGGAGGAATACAGCAAGAAGTCTGCTTAGAAATTAAGATGGATGTGGTTAGATATTACTTTCATAACACGAGTCCAGAATAAGAGCTGCATAGTAAAGTGGACTTGGGGAAGGGGGGAGGAGGATTGTATAAAAATGAAAGATTTTTTTTTTCTTCAAGGAGAAGAGCGAACTGAGAGGAGGGGTGGGGAGGAAAGTGTGCAACACTGTATGAATGGAAATCCAAAGTCTCTGTAAACTTTCATTTAAATAAAAAAAGAAGAAGAAGAAGTGGATATGGAGAGATCTGGTCTCACACCCTTCAGACGTGTTACCAGAGGAGCTCGTCTCTGGAGAAAGCCATGATGCTCAGAAGAGCAGAGGGTCATTGAGAGAGAGGCAGAGTGGAGTGGATTGACACAGCAGCTGGAACTGTGGGTTCAAGCATAACAATGACTTTGCAGTATGGGGCAGTGTCCCCTTCTCTTCTACCATGGTCACAAAGAGTTGGAATTGACTTGATAAGACCTAGCAGCAACAACGACACAACCATAGTGTTGCCCAGTCATCACCTCTGTGTAGTTCAACAACATTTCTATCACCACCTAAGAGAATCCCTATCCCTAGCATTCACTCCTTACTTCTTCCTCAGCTCTTGGCATCTACCAGCCTCCTTTCTATCTCTATGGATTTTTCTATTCTGGCTTTTCACACAAATGAAATCACACAATATGTGATTTTTTTTTGTTCTGTGTGTGACTATTTTTATTTTATTTCTTGGAGAGCTTAACCACTAACTTATTCTCAAGCAATGGTGACTGACTTTTTTTACTTAGCATGATGCTCTGAGGGTCTGTACATGTTGTAGCATATATCAATACTCCTTTTAGTGAAGAATAATATACATTAAATGGAGCTCTGGTGGTCTTCTGGTAAGGGGCTGCCCTGTCAACCTAAAGGCACGGGGTTCGAATCCACCAATTGCTCCGCGGGAGAAGGATGGGCAGTCAATTACCGTGTGATTTATTGCCTCTAAAAACCTGCTGGAGGGTCAACTATGGGTTGATTCTGACTAGATGGTACTCAACAACAATATGCATTAAATGGGACTCTGGTGGTTTAGTGCATTATGTGCTGGGCAGTTAATCAAAAGATTCGCTGTCCTAATCCACCAGCTGCACCTGGAGAGAAATAGAAGCAGTCCTTGTAAAGGCTCATGAGGAAAAAAGGCTCTTATAGCCTTGGGAACACAACGGAGCATCACTGTGATGCAGGATCGACCTGACTGCAGTGCACTAGGGTGGTTTGGGCTTAACCCCATGATACGTATATTCCACGCTGTACTTATCCAGTCCTATTTTCCCCCATTCGACCATTTATATACACTAATTACAACACTCATAATGTATCTACACTCTACCCACGCCCTCCCTGTGATTCTCATTTCCATCAATCCTTCTTCCTTACTCCTTCCTGCTTTCTGAGCTTTATTACTTTTACATTTGAGCAAATGCTGCCCTTTTGACTTTGTATGCTTTTTTTTTACATGTAGCACAGTATCCCGCCCTTTTTTGTTGATGGATTCTAGGGTTGTTTCCACTCTTTGGCAATATAGTGCTGCTATGTACACTGAGCACAAACATTTGTTTGAATATCTCTTTTGAATTCCTTTGAAAGTCTTTTTTTTTTTAAAAACAGATGGCAAATGGCCTCTGCCTGCGTCCCTCCCCCTTTCCCATCCTGCTGCCTGGAGTGTGGGTGTGAAGACATGAAGCTCTGGTCGCTGGTTTGGCACGCGAGGCCTTATGCTAGGATACTGAGGGGAGGAGAGAGAGCCAGGGCCCTGAGGATTGTGCAGCGGTCCCCCTGCCCAGGACTGCCGACCTCCAGACCTCTTGTGCAATGAAAAAAATAATCTTCCATCTTGGTTGTTTCTCAAAGCTATCATGACTCGGGGTTTTACTGAACTTCAGAGCCAAACCTGGGCTGGTACCCCTAGGAATGTTTCTCTCTCGCCAACTTATGGAGTCCATTTTGGCAAGGGTGACATGGGAAGCCCAGAACAGCCTCTGACCCTCAGGAAGGGAGTTAAGAGTTAACTATCTCGACCTCTCTCAGCCTGGCTCAACCATCATGTTGTCTGTCTGCACAAACAAATGAGACTCCCTTGGTTGTTAGGTGTGAGACTGAGGTTCCCACCTTCTTTCCTAGGAAGACCACACACAAAGGAGCTGGTGGGTGGCCCAGCGTGACTCACATCCCAATGTCTCCTTAACTCTCAGCCTCTTCTTACATCCTGCCAATTGACAGTGGTGCATTTTTATTTAGAATTAATTATACTACCAATGCAAAAGTACATGGTTCGAATCCACAGGCTGCTTCACAGGAAAAAGATAAGCAATTTCCTCTGAAAAACTAGCTATGAGTTGGTTCTGACCAGTGGTACACAGCAGCAAGAAGGAATGCTAAAATCATTTAATCAAGGAGCTTACAAAGTATTTTTTCTCTCTTTCCTTTATGGAGACCACATTGTTGTCGACCCATAACTGACTCTCTGGCAGTTTTTCAGAGGCTGTTAATCACATGGGAGGAGATTGTCTATCCTCCCGCAAAGCACCTGGTGAGTTTGAACTGTGTGCCTTTGGGATTGCAGTACAGCTTCTTGCCATTCGGCCATCAGAGCTGCCTCATTAAGGAATAAATATTCCAGTGTCAACATACATAGATCTGTAACAAACATGAAGTCACATAAAACAATACTGAAAAAAATTCTTTTTAAAAACAATACTTTACAAAACAATGACCCTTACTGTGCACAGTGAACTCTGACATTTTCTCTTCTACTCATTTCTTTTTTATACTTCCATTCATAAGTCACTAAATTGAATTCCCAGCTTGCTGGTGGGTGACAGTTGTCAATTTGAAAAGCAGTGGCATCATCCAATATTCCCTGATGCCAGGTGGGAAGACGGAGGCCCAGCACAGGGAAGACATCTCCTTGAGCTCCCAGAGCAGGTTAAAGCTCTGCTTGGCCCTGGAGGCAGGTCTCAGGTCAGTGGAGTCAGGAGAGTTGGTGTCACCCAGTTGGATGACTCAAGGCATCAAACACACATGCCTGTGGGTGGGATTGGCTAGAGACCCCTCCCTTAGTGTAGTAGACCCTCTCCCCACCCTCTGTGCCCTCTCTGCGCCCTCTGAGCCGACTCTCCGTCCTCTGAGCCCACTCTCCATCCTCCGTGCTTGCTCCCCATTCTTGTGCCCACTCCCCATCCTCGGTGCCAGCTCCCTGTCCTTCGTGCTCACTCCCTGTCCTCTGTGTCCGCTCCCTGTCCTCCGTACCAGCTCCCCGTCCTCCGTACCAGGTCCCCGTCCTCTGTACCAGCTCCCCGTCCTCCGTACCAGCTCCCTGTCCTCCGTACCAGCTCCCCGTCCTCCGTACCAGCTCCCTGTCCTCCGTACCAGCTCCCCGTCCTCCATACCAGCTCCCTGTCCTTCGTGTCCACTCCCCATTCTCTGTGCCAGCTCAGCACTGCATGGGCCTGCCCCTCCCATGTGTTGCAGCCCCCCAGCCCTCTGACTAACGGGGGTGTGTGCCAGAGGTGGGGTTGGGGCGGAGACGATGAGTTGGTGCAGCGCTGACTGATGGGTGATGCCACTGCCTTGCTGGCTCTGTCCCTGTCTTCCTTTATGACAATGCTTTGATCCCTGGGGCCATTTTGCTGTTACCACTTTTGACTGTCAGAAGGTGAGTCCTAGGCTCACTTCCACACCGCTCTGTTGACGCCACTGTTGTCTTGGGTCCTATTAAACAGGGGCTGTGAGTCACTCCCACTCTCCTTGCCCTTCCTATGTGGGTGCTGGGAACACCTCCAGTTCCTGGCTGGTCCCATCATGGGCTCCAAGAATGCAAGCACTGTCCTGTTTTCTCTTTTTTCCCCTCTCTTTTTATCCTTTGTCATTTCCATTTTGCCTTTTCTCTCCACAGACACACAGCATTTTAAATCTGCATGATTCAAAATGGCAACATGATTTTCTGGCATCGTGTGGTAGAGACTTTGGGGCTTCAGTTCATGAGCTAAAGGTGGAGCTGAGAGACAGAGATGAAGTGAAATGAGCTGTGGAGGCCTGGACTCGGGCTGAGAGGCCCTGGCCAAGGGTCTTCGTGTCTCCGAATCATACTTTCCTCATCTGTAGAAAGGGAATAGTGGGACGTTCCCATAAACCTTTGTAAGGTTATCACCGAGAGCCAGAAATACTCAGAACGAGTACATGGGGCTCCTACAAAGGTTGTTCTTAGGTGCCATGATGTTGGCTCCAACTCACAGAATCTTATCTATAACATTGTCTGGTTCTGTGTTGAGGAGGGAGACAGATGTCTTGAAATCCCACATATAAAAGTAAAAGCAAGCCAAGAGTAGTGAAGGCCACCCCTTATGTGCCAGACAATGTGTTACTCATTACGTATTCTGTCCTTTAAAGGTGACAATATCTCAATAAGGACAATATTCCTAGTTCTATTTTACAGATGAGTGCTATGGAAGCCAGGTGACGTCACATGGCAGAGCCTAGATTGACAGTCGGACTAGAAGCCAGCTTTGCCTGGTCACATAGGGCTTTGAGCTGTTACCCCAGAGCTACCCAAATCTGTCGTGGTGGCAATGACGTGCGGGCCGCCAGAGAGAGAGCACACCAGAGCCCACTCCCAGTTCAGACAGCGCCAGGCCAGGGGGAGATGAGAGGAAGAAGGTCAGCTCAGTTCACTCTTCCTGTGTTTAGGATCTTGTAGACCCGGGGTTCGCAACTGCAGCTGCACATAAGAGCCACATGGGAGGTGGACTCCACCTCAAAGCAATGGCATCAGAATCATGGGCGAAGGACAGCAGGGGCGTTGATAAAAAAATGTCTCCTGACGGCTCTAAAGTGTTGCTGGAGCTGAAGATCACCTCTTTAGATCTACGTGTCACTTTACACTTGTCAAAGCTTTCGTCATCCAACTCAAGGGAGGCCTGCGAGGAAGTGGAGGCTCTGAACCCATCTCTCAGCTTCTACCAAAGCCCCTGGGGACACGTGCCCTCCACTCTTAAGAGAGGGAAAAGAAGAATTTCCTAACTTGGGCACAACCTCAGGAAGAAACTAGATCCCTCCCTAAGGAGTTGGTCCTGGTGGGGTGGAGAATGGACTGAGAAGTTATTGGAGGTGAACAAAAATCCACATAAACAGAGCTGGGGAGTTGGAAAATCATGGCTGGAGCTAACAGGCTGAAGGGGTTTCTCCTTGGGAGGCTCTTAGTAACGGGAAACATTCTCTTGGGAATTTTTCTTGGTAAGAAAAGGGACTAATTCTGATGGAATTCTTAAGATCCCAAAGGGAAGGAGAAAACGGCCTGATGAACGAAGTAATAAATAGTAATAAACTAGGTTTTACTGAGGAGCCTTTGGGTTGGGCAAAAAGTTAAATGATCAACTACTAACTAAACCCAGCCTGAGGCACCCAAGAAGAAGAGCTTGGAGTTCTAACTGTGAAAGGTCATGGCCTAGAACGCCCTATGGGAACACAGTCCTGTCTTCAATGAACAGTGGAGCCACCGACCGGAATTGACTTGATGACAGCTCTTTTGTTTGTTTAGGTTTACTGCACACCTCTGAGGTGGATGGGGTTCCTGGGTGATGCAAATGGTTGAAGTGCCTGGCAGCCACCTGAAGATTGGGGTCTCTCCAGTAATACCTCAGGAAGAAAAGACCAGGGAATGAATCTATGTCTAAGAAATCAGCCGTTGAAAACCCAGCTCTCCTTTGACACATGCATCAGAGTTTACTCAGTGGCAACCGGTTTGGTATATGAGTTGAAGCTCACTAGTAACTCTCTGTTACTGGTGATGAAGAGATGAGGAAATGGAGACACACAAGTTAAGTAATCTGCCCAGGATCACTCAGGCCACAGGAGACAATGCTGAGATGCAGTCTAGAGGGTCTGGCTCCAGACGTAACCTCTTCGCTCTTCTGCTACGCTTCTGAATATAATCCAATGGTAACAAAAAGTTGAATTATGGACAGCCCTTGTGCCAGATGGAACGAAACTACTGGCTGAAACATCTCAGAGGGACAGAAAATGGCTTCTGTCCTGAGAAAGCACGGATGGAGCTGTGGAGGAGAGAAAAGCGCCTGCTTATTTCTAGCACTGAACAGCTGGAGCCATCGCCTCTGACTCCAGAAGGGTGACTGGCTTTTCAGAGAAAGAACTGATAGTTCCTGAAAGCACTGATGTTTCAGGTCCAAGTGCCGGAAACAAGAAGCTATTACCCAGCCCATAGAGGGCCTGGGAAGCTCCTGGGAGATGCACAGAAGAGAAGATAGAGGAACCCAGGAGGAATTTCTGACTGCAACTACAGCAGACTTATTAATGACCCAGCTCTAGGAAAAAGCATTTTGTAACAAGTGCAACAGCTTCAGAAGTTGCAGGTCCTCCGGAGACTGGGGAAATGGGGCCTGAAACAGGAAAGGCCCTGAAGTTTAGGCCAATGCTGAGCCAGCAGAGTAGTTGGCAAGAAAGCTCACGGCCCCAGCTGGCATAGCTTTTGGTCCCCACACAGAGGCTCTGGACTTCCTCAAGAGAAAGCTCAGCCTGAAGACCCTGTCACTAACCTGGGGATGCCAAGCAGCCCTGAGGACGTGTTCTTTACGCTCAGTACCCCACACCTGCACCCACATATCAATATTCAAGTCCTCTGAGCTGAGCTCTGGGGCTCCAGCCTCACTGGCAGCAGGCACGGGACACCTTACTACTTCACGCTCAATTCACCACTATCGTTCTATCCACGACCAGGCTGCCCTTCCCACCAAGGGCCAGACGAACTCAAACCCAGCTGGCTCCAATGAGAACCAGTGGACAGGGCCTTCCCAAATCAACTGTAAACGTCATGTTACTCACAATCAGCACGAGGTTTCCCATAGTTCCCTGGGCCACATGGCCTACTCATTCATTTCTTTTTTCATTTCCTCTGCCCCAAACTCTTATCAAAACATCATCAGATCAAGTCCACCCCATCTTTTGTGCCAAATGCCATCTACTCTTCAGGGTCTCTCTTGTCCAAACTCCAGGCAAAACTGATCACCTTCTGAACCTTTTGATCTCTAGAGTTTGTGTTGGTCACACAGCCTGATCACAAGTCTCCTGTGTGCTGGCATTGCCCATTGTCAAGTGGCCAATCAGCACCCAGAGAGCAGAATGCTGTCCCCAGGGGTCCAATAGGTAAGTTCATTCCATCAAGAAACACTGAGTGCTTACAGGTTCCGTGACCAGGAGCTGAGCTTGGAGCTGCGTGTGTGACAAACACAAAAGAACGAATGTGTTCACCTTCTCCTCCTGCCTTTTGTAAAACGGACTTTCTCCCAGCCAGCCATTGTCCACATTCTGAGATTTTACATCTCCGGTTTTGATGTTGGCATCTGACAGCTCCTGATCTCCCTGCGTCAGCAGACCACCCTGGCCTCCTGTGACCCCTTCGTGTGAGCAGGTCTCACAGAGGGCAGCTTTCGCAGATGGGTTTGGTAGAATGAGGCGAGTGCACACCTCGACTCTCCCCAACCCCTGCTTGCTCTGGGGGTGAGCGCATCCCAGGGCTACCTGCTCTTTGCACCTGGGAGGAATCTGTATGTTCATCTATTTCCAGCCCTTCACCTTGCAAAAGGGAACCTGGAGCAATGTCCAAGCCTTACTATGGGATGCACAGCAGTGAGCAATAAAGTAAGAAACCCTAGTCTGTGTTGCTTTTCGTGTGGGTTCAGCTCAGGGTGGGCGGCAGGACACAGTGCAAAGAGCCCAGCTGGAATCTCATCGGCATTCTGATATCACTGCCTAGATGGTGAGTCTCTATCCCTGCTGAACCCTCAGTCTGTCTCTGGGGCCAGGACTTGATGACAGCTAACATCCCTTCTTGCTACAAGATCCAGAGTTTTTCTTCCTCACCACTGAGGAAAATAAAGTAACTTTTCAGGAGGCAACAGAGCAGGGGAAGGCTCCCCATCTTTATATCGCCCTGTCCCAACCTCTTTTCCAAAGCATCCACCTCTCTCTCGCCTTCTGCACTCTGCCTAGTGATCTCCTTGCAAAGCTCCCTGCAGTCTAGACTGCCATTCACCGAACCTTGAACAGGGTTGGCTCACGCCTTGCTTGGGATTGGCGTCGCTGTCAACCCACTGGGGCTGAGCAGCCGCAACAGGCAGTAATTATCATGCGGTTTAGCCAGGGCGCTGTCCAACAAGAGCCAAATCCTCGACAGTAACCACACAGTCAGAGAACCTGCATTTCTTGTTGTTCTTTTTGTCCTCTGGCCCCAGCACTGCTAAGCAGGGACCGTGACATGCTTGAGACACAGCTGCTCCTCCTGCTACTGGGAGGTTTCAGCTCCTCAAGTCACTTTCAGAAGAGGCTGCCCAGTGCTTCCGGAAGTGGAGTTTACTCACGAGCATTCCTGCGGTGCTGATGGTTTCCTTTAAAGCCACTTACACGCTGCCGCTGTCTCCCCCCACCTCGCTCCCTTGAGGCACTGAGATGTGCTTTTCTTTGCCATGTTACTGACAGCTGGACAAAGCAACGCTGAGAAACACAGGAAGCGGGTACCAGCTGACTTGACTTGATGGCAACGGCCAGTGTGTTAAGAAAACACCAACAGGGCCCGGCTTGTCTGTGGATCTCAGGGAACGTGACCTCCACTGCCTTTAACATCCTGTCTAGACCTCAGGACAACATTCCAAACATGTTCCACCCCCACAAAGACCTGGTCTTCTCTTCCCCTTTGGGGATGTGCTAGAGAAATTGGGTAGCCGAACTCGGAAAAGAAATGTCTCTGAACAGAACCCTGAAACTCTGAATCTGGCGTCAGTGACTCCAGGGCAAGTTGTCCCTCGACATTCTGCCTCTCACGCTGGCCCAGAATAAGCAGGGGTCCTAGTCAGGGTCCAGCGAGGAGATGCCTCAAACTCACCAGCCATGTTGCGCTTTCCTCGGCCTCTTTTCCGAACTCGTCTGGGGATGGCACAGTGTGTGGGGAGACAGGCTGCCAGGGTTTGCCTTGCCATTTATAGAAGCCTCACCTACACACCCCAATTAGAATTCTAATGAGGTGGGCGAGGCACCAGGTCATTCCTGTAGTGCTTGTAGACGTTTCATTTACGACATTCCTGTCACCCAATGGAAGGTCATCACGCTTATGCAAGACCAGCTCGAGGAGAAGGGGGATGCGAGACAGTCAGAACTCACTTTTATGATTTCTCTCCCAGATGAAATAACTGCCTGGATTGTCCAGGTCGGATATGATGTCATGCTTTCCAGCTGGGTGTCTGGTCAGGAGCTGGTGTGGAGTGTCCTGTGGGTCACAGGCATGTCTCAGCAGAAAACCATGAGGTCTTTTCTTACCACACATGTATAGTGGTGTTCTCCACTTGCTCCAGGGATCTGAGCCACTCAGCGCCGTTTGTTCAGGGATGCGGCCTGGCAGGAAGTGCCTTTCTCATGCAGTTCGGAGCGCTCGGTTCGCACTGCGCCCTGGACCATCACTAAGTCTGGGTGCCTTGGAGGCTTCCTTTGGAGCTGAGGGGCCCTGAGTCCTCTAGTGCCATAGAATCAACACTCCCTGTCCTCAAACAAGATGATGCAAGTACAAAGTAGACATAGGTGTACTGTGATGGATTAAATCCAAGGTCCACTGCAGAAAACGTCAGTCTGAGTCCAGTTGGGAAAAACTGTTCTTTTTAATGAAGCAGCAGAAATAGTTGCCGAACTGTGTTTGTGACACGATTTTCATATTCCATCTGCCCCTCCTCTCTGAGAATGAAGAACAATTTGTTTGACCCTCTCTGACATCACTTCAACACTGGTTAAAAAAGAGATTGGGACATTCAACATTCTAGTTGTTATTGCTGGTTTAGAATATATTTTTCAAAGGACCCTACTGAAGTATCAAGGTTTCCAGTGATAGGAGTAGAATAATAATAGCAAGACTGTGTCAAGGGTTTTGAATGCCCAATCCCTTTTTGAGGCTTCCCCAGAGCCTGAGTAATGAAGACTCAACACCAGAGAGTCAGGCCGAGTGTTTATGGAAAAGATGGGAACGCTGAATCCTGAGAAAGCTGAGCTTGAACAGACAGGAAAAGAAGAATCAGCAATTTCCCCCTTGGTCCTCAGGGTCCCTTGGTGTTTTGTACATTTTAGGACCTCTCTAAACCACACTGCATTGAATATCTGTTTCTATCTGTCCCCATCTTGACACTTAGCTCTGAGAGAGTGTTGTGGTTATTTTTAGGGGCCGTCGAGTATCACTCACAGTGACCCTATGAAACTTGTCCTGTCCTATGAAGCCTGTCATCTTCTCTGACATACTTGGGTCCATTGCTGCAGTCACTGTGTCAAATCCCTCTCATTGAAGGGCTACAAATATTGTTCCTGTCTTCATCCTAGAACGGGACTTGGCAAGTGACAGGAAGACACATATGTCTGAATAAGTGAATTAGTCAATCAATCACAGTAAAGATGGAAATAATAACTCCCATTATGTTGCTGTTCACTCTGGGCAGGGTCTGGCTGAATGCTTTACATACATTAACTTCTTCACCTTCGTCTCAACCCTGTGACTGTGTCTATCTCACACAAGGGAGAAACAGGTTAACCGACCCAGGTCTGGGCAACCAGAAAAAGATAGCTTCTGAGATTCACACCCACAGGCAGCAGACTCAGGAGCCTGTTAGCTCAGCCTCGCAGGCTGATGTGTTTCTCCAAGGATAATGCGAACTCAGCCTGTCCCTGGTCTCTATCTGCTGGCAGGCCTAGCTCCAAGACAGAGCTGCATCCTTGCTGGATGGAATGTGACCAAGTGCTGGCGCTGGCAGGTGCCTGAAAAGATGGTAGAGATGGTAGAGAAGTGTATGGCAAAGGGCGTCGTCTCAGCACTAACAATGACAAGTTGAGTCTTTATGGGAAAGGTGGGGCCCTGCTTCCTGAAAAAGATGAGATTGGCCGAGTGGGTTGGTGAAGAGGAATCAATGCTTTGTGCATCCTGGTCTTGTCATGACATTAGCTGTGACTCCAATGAGTCTGAGCCAGTCATGACTGAAACCCAGCAGAAATGCTGTTGTGAATTGAATAGGACGAAGGGATGTGAGACAGCTCTGAATCTTTCTAAGTGTGGTATTTCTATATGAAAGGAGAGATTTTACTTATTATTATTATTATTTGTGACTTGGCAGCCAAGAGTAACTGTTAGTTGTTATTACGTGTTGTTGAGTCGATTCTGACTCAGCGCTCTACGAACAAGAGATCGAAACCTAGCCTTGCGTCATCCTCATGGCCTCCACCGTGCTTAAGCCCGTTGTTAAGTGGGTGTTTGCAATGGTTTCCCCTCGTTTTGAGTCTTGCCACATCAGCAAATGAAGGCCCTTTGTTACATGAAAGCTTTACTCCGTCTGTGTCATTAAGACTGACTCTCCTTTGAGGAGGCAGCTTTTCCCATGGTGAGTGGGCCTCCTAAGATGGGTTACCCGAGGGGTTCAGCTCCCCACATTACATCCAACAATGCTCCTCTGCTCTTCATGGGGTACCAGAGCACCTGGGAGTCCACTGGAGGGCCAGTGGTGCGTTTAGTCACAGTCCAGAGGCCCCGCTGACTTATCGATTATGGGTGATCCCGTCGGTCCAGCCTCTACCATCACAGCAACACACACGTCACCACAAATTGACGGACGAGTGGTGCAAGAGCAACTGGTGGGCATTCCTTAGAATGACCTGACACAGCTACCTGTTCCCGCGAGAGGACACTGGCCTTAGAAAGGAAATGAACTTGGACTCAAATTCTGGCTTTGCCAAGTCATCTCACTGCTCAGAGTTTGTTTCTTCATTTGTAAAACCACACAGTGAGAGGCATGAGGGGTTCGTGGCTAGAACTCTCCCCTTCCATGTGATTGATCTCCTTGCCAAGGCACCTCCAGCGCAGCCACTGACCACCTGACAGTGGAGGCCTGTGGGCTGCTGGGGCTCTGAGCAGGTTTCAGCAGCGCTTCCAACTTGAGATGGGCTAGGAAGAAAGGGCTGGAGAGCCTGTGACAACCAGCCAATGGAAACACTGCGGATTGTTATCGTTTTCTTGGGGACTGATTGCTGGCACAGGAACACACCGTGTATCACTACATGGCACGTGGCATTGGCATGAGCCTGGGTTGGCTCTACGGTCGCTAACAACCACACAACTGAGGTAGAAATGTGAGAACTAGAGGACACAACAATTACAAAGCTTAGCACGGCACCTGGCCCTAGTGAACATGAGAAGCTAGTGTTGATAGTGTTGGAACTATCCTTGAAGTCTCCCTGAGTGCTGCAGATTTGAAATGGGAGCCACAGTGTGTCCAGCGATGCCTGGCCACAGGGTCATCCCCAGAAGGGCCTGAACCATTCTTGCTGTCAACTCAAAGGTTGCTGTTGTTAAGTGTCGTCGAGTCGTAGGCATCTCATAGCGACCCTATGAACGAAAGTCCTTGACTTTCGTTGTGTGACCTTCATCTTTTCTCCATGTTTGTAGGGTTTCCAGAGGCAAGCTATTTAGGGAAGTGGATGCCACTCCTGCTTTCAAGCTTGTTTTAGCCAGGAGCTCCACCAGTGTCCATCATGGGTAATCGTTATCGCATTTGACACGCCAGTGTCACAGTGTTCAGCTTCACAGCAACCACAAGTGACCTCTGTACGACAAGTGGACACACCAGAGCTATACAACCTAGAAGAATGTTTCCCCAAAAACAATTAAAGACTTAAACCAGATGTAATAAGACCAAATTACTAAAATTGAGTTACTGAAAAAAGCATTATGGTGTTGAGCATTAAAATTGGATATTAAAAATGTGTATAACAGATTTGCTTTATGAGCAGACCCTAAAGAGTAAATATATTTTCCTAAACATCAAGTTCATTTGTTATTTGTACTATAATTAATAAAAATTAAACACACACACAAAAAACCCCGAAACTATTAAAGACAGGCTACCCAAAGGTGGTTGTTGTTGTTGTGTGCCATTGAGTCTCTTGCAACTCAGCGACCCTATGTACAACAGCCCTAAACTCTGCTTTATCCTGTGCCAATCGCATTGCCTCTGACACACCCATCCCGATTACCCCAGTCACTGAATCAATCCACCTCATAGAGGGTCTTCGCCTCCTGCGTTGTCCCTCTACCCTACCAAGCATGATGTCCCTCTCCAAGGACCTGTCTCCTCCTTATGACATGTCCAAAGTATGCTAGATGGAACTTCAGAATCCTTGCCTCCAAGGAACTGCCTGGTTTAACCCTTTCCAGGATGAATCTGTTTGTTTTCCTAGCAGTCCAAAGGTAGGCTGTTCAAATCCATCAGCTGCTCTTAGGGGGGGAAAGGTCATCTCCTTCCACGTGATTGACAGCATTTGAAAACCTGCTGCAGAGTCAGCTATGACCTCAGCTTCCTGTGGCAGAAAGATACCGCAAGTTCAAATGCCAGCTCTGTGGCATGCCCACTACGTGACCTCCACAGACCTGTTCACTTCTTTGAGCTTAGTTTCCTTGTCAGTCATTCCACACATCTGGTGAGGCTGCTGCTGCTGTTGTTAGGGGATCGTCAGGTCAACACAACTCATAGCGAGCCTATGAACCATAGTTCTGAACATGGTCTCGGATATGCTTGAGCCCATTGTCAGAGCCACTGTGTCGCTGCACCTTGCCGAGGTGAGGCTGCAGTGAGGCTCAAAGCCGTGGTGCAATGGTGGCTACCAGGGTCCACCGTAGACAAGTGCTCCAGTGTTTACGAGCCGGCTGTTCCCTCACCTCCACACTGAACTTGACTGATAACAGACAACAGCCCTGTCTGCCTCTGCCCACAGGAGTCCTCCTGAGAATCTCCCTACTGTTAGGTGCTGGCCTGTTGCACCACCCTCGAAGCCACAGCCCCGACCTGCAGGCAGATGATAATTTGCACGCTATGTCACAATTTTGGCTAAATGATTTTCAGTTTATAGGTGGAGTCACCCAGCTACACGCAGGATGAAATTCCTGCTTGGCTGCACCATCCCCACCTTGGGCTCCAGTGAGGATGGAGAATGCAAATGCGAACTTTTTAAAAGAGGAGCTAATTGATCATTTGCCTCTCCCCCTCCTCTCTCCCTCCAATTAAGGGATTTAGTGTTACTGAGGATTTCACAACTGACAGAGACACAGACTCTCACACTTGGGAGGGACTGGAGGAGTCAGCCAGCCCAGACACTGTCCCAACACACAAAAAATGCCCTTCCTGAAAACTCCAAAGATGGGGAACTTACACCCCTCGAAGCAATTATCCATGTACTAGACAACTCTGGCTGTAACATTAACTTTGAGGTTGGGGGGTAGGGGGGTGGAGGAGGTGGGGGGTATTCTTTTTATACAAACATCAGTCAGTTCACTTGGGCAAGGTCCACACCTATCTTTGCCTGTCCCCACTCCCCAGCACTGTTTCCCTTCCTATGAAAGTTCCGTGCAAAGTTGGCTTCAAATGCATCACAAGCCTGGGCTGGGACTGACAGATGCCTTAGCCCTGGGGGGTGGGGTGGGGGTGGTGTTACCTTTTCCCTGGAGAGAAGGGAACAGCAGAGTTTTGCACGTGTTTGTTAATATGTATGTCACAA
The DNA here is from genome assembly GCF_000299155.1 of Elephantulus edwardii. Classification (NCBI taxonomy): domain Eukaryota; kingdom Metazoa; phylum Chordata; class Mammalia; order Macroscelidea; family Macroscelididae; genus Elephantulus; species Elephantulus edwardii. The sequence goes on from NW_006399765.1 coordinate 1,411,966, forward strand.
AAATGACTGCCAGTCTGACACTCTTCACGCGTTAGGATTTGGTGACATTAATTGGTTCAGTTACTAGCTGAGAGGTTGGCAATTTGAACACCCCAGAGGCGCCTCTGCAGACAGGCCTGGTGATCTGTATCCGAAATGTCACAGCCTTGAGAACCCGTGGAGCAGCTCTGTTCTGCACACGTGGGGTTGTGACGAGCTGGAATCGGCACTAAAAACGTCGTCGTAGGCATCATGTTGTGCCCCAGCACCATTACCCCTTTTCCAACTTCTCCCCTTTCTCTCAGCAGAAGCTCAGTGTCCCCTAAGGAGTGAGGCTCCTTCTCTCAGCACCTGGACACTCATAGCCTTAGGTCTGTGTACATTTGCCTGTTTCAGTTCATTCATTTGTGTAAATGGAATCCTACATTTGTTCTTTTGTAACTGACTTATTTCATTCTGCATGATGGGTTTTTTTTAAAAGCTATATTAAAGTTAATATCACTCTGTTTTCTTAAAAGTAGAGAAATACTAATAGAAGATGTTTGTGGTTTTCTTTTGAAAAAAATCACATCCGAATGGATCAGATTCATTACCTGAACTGAGTTGGTTAAGATCCAAGTCTTTGAAACCCGAGAGGCTATGATGGGGGGTTTTTTTTGTTTGTTTTTTTTAAGGCAGCACACAAAAAGGGGTTGATTAGACATTGTAATCAATCATATTAATCAATACTAGTTAATGTTATATAAAACAAAAAGGCTGTGAATGACTGTATGAAAAATCAATTTGATTTGTAAAGCTTCACTTAAGTAAAAAAATAATTTCAAAAATTCAGCAAAAAAAGGAATAGATAAGAATGAAAAGAATAGATAAGGATGAAAGAAAAGGTAATGTAAAAGAAGAAGTTGGTTAAACATTCTAATTAATTATATTAACCAATGGTAATTAATTTTATAAAAGAAAATGTTTTATCTTCTGGGCTGCAACACTTCCATGTTACATCTTCAAGGATATGAACATGTACGGCTAAGCACAATTGATAACAGTGCATCTAAATTCCAAAA
>NW_006399765.1:1416050-1425534 GCF_000299155.1 Elephantulus edwardii
CACCCAGTAGCAACCACTTCATGCTGGGCTCTAATAATACAAGGGCTCTCCAGGAGGATTTGATTAGTGGAGAGACACTGGCTGAACTGGAAGTCTGACAACCCCACAGAGACCTATCTGATCCTGGACAGATGACTCACCCATAGGCCCTCTCAGGACAAAGCCCTCCATCTGGAGTTGTTATTATGCATCATCAAATTAATTCTGATTTATAATTTAAACCCGCTGCTGTGGTGTCAGTTCCGACTCAAGGTGACACTCCACTGTGTATCCCAGGCTGTGAATCTTTATGAAAGGCGACTGTCCATCTAAGTCCTACAGCTTGGCTGGTGGATTAAAATATGTTACACACTATCCCATGGTATTTTCAATCATCTGAGAGCTGGACAATGAATAGGATGACAGAAGACAAATTGATGCCATTGAGTTGTGGTTCTGGAGAAGAAGAGTACTGAGTATCCCATGGGTTGCCAAAAGAGCAAAGAGATACGTCTCAGAGGAAGTGTAACTGGGGTGCTCCATCGAGGAAAAGGTGATGAAACTCTATCTCTCAAACTTTGGACTTGTCTCTAGGAGAGGCTGTTCCTTGGAAAGGGACGTCCTGTTTGGGAAGATGGAGGGTTGGCAAAAGAGAGGAAGACACTCAATGAGACAGATTGACAAAGTGACTGCAGCAATGGGCTTGAGTGTGTCAGAGATGGTGAGGATGGCACAGGAGAGGACAAGGTGAAGGTCTGTTGTTCATAGAGTCACTATGAGTCATATTTGATTTGACAGCACCTAACTCGCCACCAGGATTCTTAACTCTGATTCCTAGTGACCCTGCATGACACAGTAGAATTGCCTGATAGATAGAGTCTCCAAGGCTGTAATATTTATGGGAGGAGATCTGATGGCATAGTGTATTATGCGTTGGGATGGCATAAAAATCAAAATCAAAAGGTTGACAGTTCAAATCTACCAGGAGCTTCATAGGAGAAAGACAGGCAGCCTCTTCCTGTCAAGGTTTTCAGTCTTGGAAACCCAGTGGAGGATTCCCATGAGTTGAAATCAACTTGATGGCTTTTGGTTTGATTTAATCTTTATGGGAATGGGGTAGGGGAGTGTAGTTGGTGGGTTCAAACGTAATCATTTGATTAGTAACCAGATGCTCAACCATTGCACCACCAGGGCTTATTACATCTTAAGAAAAAGAAAAAAAAGAAAGCACAGAGTAAAAGTCATTGCCATTGAGTCAGAACCAGCTCCTCACTGACCTTCCACTGGGTTTCTGAGGCTATAAATCATGGGGGGTGGGGGTGGGGGACAATTACCAGGATTTCTCCATTGGAACCACTGGTGGTTCAAACTGGTAGAAAGGTATAGCCTTCGGGTTAACGCAACTCCATAAGGACGAGGCCACCAGAGCTCCCTCCTCAAACCTGTTGTTGTTATGTACCATCTAGTCGCCTGTGACTCATAGTGACCCTATGTATAACAGCTCTGAACCCTACCCTATCTTGAACCAACCTTACTGTCTCTGATACAAATAACCCAGTTATCCCAGTCACTGAGTCAATCCATCTCATTGAGGGTCTTCCTCTCTTGCGTTGTCCCGAAGCATGGTGTCCTTCTCCAAGGACTGGTCGCTCCTTGCAACATACCCAAAGTATATCAAACGGAGCATTAGAATCCTTGCCTCCAAGGAGCAGCCTGGTTTTACCCTCTCCAGGACAAACCTGTTTGTTCTCCTACAAGTCCACAGTATATTCAATACTCTTCTCCAGCACCACAGTTCAAAGGCATTGATTCTCCTTCTATCGTCCTTAGTCATTGCCCAGCATTCTGATGCATATCAAGTAATTGAGAAGGCCATGGCCTGGATTAGGTGCACCTTAGTCTCCAGACTGACATCATTGCTCTTCAGTACTCTGGAGAGGTCCCTGACAGCAGATTTTCTCAATCCAATTTGTCTTTTGATTTCCTGGCTTCTAGTACCAAGAGTGTTGATTGTGGAGCCAAGCAAACCGAAGCTGTTAGCAATCTCAATCTCTTCACAGTCTACCATGCTTCTGCCAATCGGCCAAGTGGTGAGAATCATTGTTTTCTTGGTGTTGAGCTTCAATCCACATCGAAGGCTGCAGTCCTTGAACTTCTGCAGCAAATGTCTCAGGTCCTCAGTTTTGGCAAACAAGACTGTGTCATCTGCATAACACAGGTTGTTGATGAGTCTTCCTCCAATCCTGATGCCACATTCCTCCTCGTAGAACCCGGCCTCCCAGATGTTCTGAGTATAGATGGAAAAGTCTGGAGATAGGATGCACCTCGGGTGTATAACTTTCCTGATTTTGAACCATGCAATGTCTCCTTCCTCTGTTCTGACAACTGCCTCATGGTGTAAGTATAGGTTTCACATAAGCACAGTCAAGTGTTCTGGGATTCCCATTCCTCTCAGAATCAGCCACGGTTTGTTGTGATCCACACAGTCAAATGCCTTTGCATAATCAAAGAAACACAGACAGATATTCCTCTGGTATTCTTTGCTTCCTGCCAAGATCCATCTAACATTAACGACAGTATTCTTAGCACCACGACCTCTTCTTAACCCAACCTGCACATCTGGCAGTTCTCTGTTGATGTGCTACTTCAGTCGTTTTTGGAGAATTTTCAGCAGGATCTTGCCTGCATGTGAAAGTCTCTGAAAACATCACTCCCATCCAATTGATTCTAACTCATAAGATCCAAGCCTTTTGGTTAGTAGTGCAACACATTGCAAACTACACCATCAGAACTCCTTCACGTGTAGAACAGATGCTCAAAAGTTCCCCATTTCCTCAGCTACCAAAGCTAGCTTGATAACAGGAGGGATTAATCTGCAAAGAGCCTGTCTTTAATCTGGGCTTCTCCAGTGGTGCTTGAAAAAAAAAATCTGTTCTCTCCCTCTCCTCCATTGATAACTGAAAGGAAAAGAAGATTAGAGAAAGGGAAAAAGAATTTCTTCTGCATTCCATTCATTCATCCACCCAGCAGTTCCTGCATTGACCACTAGGTAAAAGGCAAAATGTTAACAGTGTTTCTGACTCACCAAACCAGTCTCCACAAATTTCCATCAGCTAAGTGTTCCTTCCCTTTAATAAAGATGTATTTGAGATTCAACTGTGTTAACTTCCCTATCAGAAATACTTTAACTAATTACCTTTTAAAAACCCCCAACTCCCTGCATTCAGAACTATTTAAAAGAGCACCTTGCAAATTCTTGCTTGGATGCTCCCTTTTCTAGAACAACCTTTGGCCTCAGTGTTGTTGGGATTAGTTGGCATCAGGTCAGTTCCAACTCCTGGCCGCCCTGTCTGTGAAGAGTAGAGCTGCTTCATGGTGTTTTCAAAGCTGTGACTCAGACACTCGATGTGACTCTGGGGAGACTGGAATCACCAACCTCAGTAGTTGAGGAACTGATTGTGCCATGCAGGGTCTCCTCTCATCTCAATAAACTCTTCCAACTCTAAATGAGAGAACTCTGGTGGCCAAGTGGTAAGGAGCTCCACTTCCAACCCAGACCCATGCGGTTCAAACCTGCCACCTGCTTCATGGGAGAAGGAGGAACAATCCCTTCCTGTATGATTTACAGCCTCTGAAAGCCCCTTGTATGTCAACTATGAGTTGGCTCAGACTCGATGACACATGACAACTCTAATTGATTCGTAGATCAAAGTTTTCTTTTTGATCAAGGAAGAAAAGTAAGAAAAGGTATTCATAGAATCTAGTTCTTATCTTCAAATAATTGACTTAACAGTTGAGATGAGAGCAGACCATTGCCAAGTATGGAATAGGTATAAATACTGAAAGAGATAAACCATTAAAATGAGATGAAGGCTTGAGAAAAGGACTCTTATGCCCAAGAAGATGAGTATTTGTTGTTGTTGGGTGCCATCAAGTCGAGTACAACTCAAAGCAACTTTATGAACAACAGATTTTAATTCTATCCTATCCTCCACCACCTTTATCGTCCTCAACACACTTGAACCTCAATACACTTGAATCTCAACACGCTTGAACTTGCTGCAGTCACTGTATCAATCCATTTCATTGAGGGTCTTCCTCTTTTCCACTGGCCCTCCACCTTTACAAGCATGATGTTCCTTTCAAGGAATATCCCCTCCTAACAACATGCCCAAAGTATGTGAGACAAAACTTCACCACCTTGCTTCTAAAGAGTACCTGGATTGCACTTCCTCCAAGATATATCTGTGTGTTCTTTTGGCAGTCTGTGGTTTATTCAATACTCTTTTCAACACTACAGCTCAAAGGTATAGATTTGTCTTTGGTTGTCCTTAGTCATTGTCCATGTCACAGATGCATAGCGGAAAGATGATGGCTTAAATCAGGTACATCTTAGTCTTTAAATGGATATCATTGCTCTTTAGGACTTGCTCTTTAGGCCCGGTCCCTGACTGCAGAATCTCCCATCTCCTGATAGAAATAAACAAAAAGCGGAGGAAAGGGAATTCTTGAGAAAGGAAAAGTGGGGAGTAACAAAGCGTTGGTGCATCTAAGGGGCAGTGCATCCTTCACCACAGAAGACTCACTCTTTTCTGTTAGCCCAGCCTGCCAGGTCCACCCAACCTTCATGCTCAGTCATCAGATTCTTCAGCATCTTTGCAAATAAGACAATCAAAATCCATTTTCCTTTATCTTACTGCATAAAAAAGGGGATCATTAAAAATGGATGCAGCAATAGAAGACCTACTAGAGAATTATTTTAGAGTCTGGGAATTGGCTATAGGCTGGATTTGATGAGCAATTTGGTCTTCACCACATTTATCCTGTACACAAGTTTCCTTAGTTCTCAAGGACAAGACAAGAATTTCCCATACAGATTTAGATCTTAGTTTCATGCATGTATAAGGGAATAGAAGTTACGGAAGGCTGAGATTTGTCTTGACCCATTTGTAACACAGTCAAGTCACTCAAGGAAGTGAGGGAATGACTTTAAACTGGAAGAGTGACTTCCAAATGGTGCTAGAACTCTCTCTAGTGGAAAACAGTCTGGAGGAGAGGGAGGGGAGGAAGTTCTGGGAAGTGGCTCTGATAATTTCTCTGGAACGCAAAGGCCTGGACAGTCCCAACAGGTTTGCTCTTAGCGATGCAGGAATGTTTACAGGACTTGCGCACAGGAACACAAGAAGAAATGCAATTATTCAGGCAGGCTAATTACAACTCTGAATCAAATGAAGAATTTCCTATTCACTGTCCGCTCCCAACATATTCCTAATTTGTGACCTCTTTTAGTTGTCTGCTGTGCAGCAAGTCAGCTGCCTTGTGGCCTTTGTCCTCAATGATTATTTTTGGGTGAAATTGAAGCTCTAAATTAGATGCCTGGAGACTTGGTTTCTAGATCCGGCTCTGTTACTAACTTGCTTGAAGAATTGGGAAACATTATCCCTGTGAAATGGGTTTGGACTAAATCAATCGGTCTCAATATTTGCTCCCGTGACCACACTATTCCCTGTTCTACACACCCTCACAAAAAAGGAACATCTCATCAGACACAGTGATTGCTAGAACTCCTTCTATTCATTTTCTTATCTTTACTGAGAATCTCAGAACAAAATGATCTTAGCATCTTTCTCTCTCTCCTTTTCAGTTACTTGCTATGAGCTGAAAGTTGAACAGCAGATAAGGATGACAGAAGAAGAATCAATGCCTTTGAGTTGTGATGTTGGAGAAGAGTTCTGACTATCTCATGGACTTCCAAAAGAACAATCAAACTTATCTTAGAGGAAATGTAGCCAGAGACGGTAAAACTTCATCACACATACTTTGGACATGTTAGGAGGGGCTGGTCCTCAGAAAAAGACATCGTGCTAGGAAAGAGAGAGGGTCAGTGAGAGAGAGGAAGATCCTCAATGAGATGGATTAACGTAGTGACTGTAACTCTGGGTAAGTCTGTGACATTCTTCCCTTGCCCTTCCTCCAGCTTAGTGTGATGAATGCTTTATTCCAGGCAGGTAAAATCAAGATCCCATGACTCTCTCACTCATGCCAGCTCTCATCATAGGGCTCTGGTTGATCTCAGGGAAGACGAGACCACTGGGATTTCTCATTACTGTCCCTTTACTCCCAGCTTTAGTGGCAGAAGCTCTGTTCTAGGCAGACACAGCTGAGGCGACTAGAGTTCTCTTCCTCAGTCAAGCTCCCACTTGTAGGATGGGAGGCTGAGCATACTGGGCCCTAATTGCTCCCTTGCTTCCTCATAAGGTAGAGGTTCTATTACAAGAGGGATAACCATAGACACAAGGAGTTGCCACTTCTTCCTGGAATCCTGCTTGCTGAGCTCGAGTGCCAATTTGTGAGAAGTTGGTCACTGTCCTTCACTCTCGCTCCAGTACAGTAGCAGCACAGAGGTCTGTTCAAGAGACAAGATAGGATATAAAACGTAGAATACTATTTTTGTTGTTGTTATGTGCCGTAAAGTCAGAACTGACCCACAGCTGGCCCTCCAGCAGGTTTTCAAAGGCAGTTAATCACAGGGAAGAGATTGTCTATCCTCTCGGGGAGCAGCTGGTGGCCTTGAACTGTGTGCCTTCAGGATTGCAGTGCAGCTTCTTGCCACTAGGCCACCAGAGCTCCCTTAGAATACTATAGCTCTTCCCCCAAAACCACTTTATTTGCAATTGAGAATGGGTAAATCCATACCCAAGAGTACTCTCAAAACCAATGGAGGTTAGAAGGTGAGTGATTAAGAAAGTTTAAAAGTAGGCCACGTTGCATGTTTAACAGAGAAAACCAAGGAAAGAGATTGCTAAAAACTGCCTTTCTGGATTGGAACAATCTTCCATACTAGAAATACTCTGTTCAGATCTGCTTTTACTATTCTTTTTATTTATAGTGGTTTAGAGGAAAGTTCACATAGTAAACTCATTTCTATTCAATAATTTATGTGCATTTTGTTTTGTGACATTAGTTGCAGTCTCCACAACATAACAGCACTCTCCTTACCTTCTCTCTAGGGAAATTTTCTGTTTTCGTTTTTCTTTCTTTCATGCCTTCTGGACTTTGTCTTGGACAAATGTTGCCCTTTGGGCTTTGTACCGTTGATTGTTTTGAAGAATATGACTTATAGGTGTTATTATTCACTTGATAAGCATGTCTATTGTTTGACTTATGTTTGAATTATGATACTGGCAAAGAATATTGAATATACCATGGACTGCCAAAAGAACAAACAAATCTGTCATGAAAGCAGTGCAACAAAGGTGTTCCTTAGAGGCAAGGATGAATCTTTGATTCACTTATTTTGGGCATATAGTCAGGAGCCAGTCTTTAGCAAAAGATATTATTCTGGGAAATGTTCAGGCTCAGTGAAAGAGAAGAAGACCCTCACTAAGACCGACTGACACATTGACTGGACCAATGGACTCGAGTGAAGTGGAGACTGTGATGATGATGATGATGCAAAATAGGTGTAAAAAGGAGCAAAGGCCTATGGGGAGTGCCATATCTGACCTTTATCAACTTTACAAAGGGAAGATGTCCCCATCCATAGCACTAATAACAAAACCAATTCTAATGAGGTCAGACATGACACCCACACTTTCATGCCTCTTTCTACTCATCTCAACATCAATCTTAATGCTTTGGCGGGTCCAAAATTTGACGTGGTAGTTCACAGACCACACAAAACCACAGTAAGGGAGTCAAAAGGTTATAATTAAGATTAATAACTGAATACAGTCAAGATGTCTCCCAAAATGTGTACACAGGCACATCAGCCTTGAACCTCCTGGTTCTAAATGTTCCCAAGTTTTCAGTCCTGCCAATATTGGCTCTCCACCCAATTATCCAACAAAGTTCTCAGTCCTTCCAATATTGGCTCTCCCTGAGTCGCAAGGTCTCAGTTCAGCTCACATTAACTCTCCAGTTCAGCTGTGGCTGTTGCTGTCTCAAAGTATATCCTACATTTTATTGGGTTGGGGGAGGTTTCTCTCTTCTACTGGTGGGGGCAGAATTTTTTTCCATTTCAGCTAGAGTTGTTCAATTTATTGTCAAGACTAGCCAATCCTCGTGTAGATTGTTGAGACTGGCATCAATCTTCTTGTGGAAAGGTAGAGAGCCAATTCCTTTGTGGATAAGCCAACATGCCTCGCTTGCTTAGTCCTGTCCTGTCACATAATCAGTCATCCACCATAAAAAAGCTATATTGAAAGATAAACTCCACAATAGAACAAAGTTTCAATCTGCTGTTCATAGGGTCTCTATGACTTGTAGTCAACTCAGTGGCACATCACAGCAATAACAACTGTGGTTTAACTGAAAAGAGATCTCAAGGAGTCAGTTCAACTTCAAGTTTGAAGGTGTCTAAGGATCATAGTCTCAGAGGTCCTCTAAATCTCTCACAAACTAGTAAGTCTGATTTGTTGTCTGTCATTCTAGTTTCTAAATATTCTTCATATTCTATATACTTCCTTCTCTGGTTCCAATTAAGAGTGGCCAGTAGTGGTCAGCAGACCATCTAGTTCTTCTGGCCTCAGGCTAGTGTAGGTTGTCATTCTCAGTAGTCCTTTAGTAGTCCTTTCATTGAGACTTTAATTCATTCTTTTTTGACAAGGACAAACTAATAGTTGCATCTTAGATGACAACTCACTAACTTTTAAGCCGTCAATTGTTACTCATAGTAAGATGCAGAACATTGCTTTGTGAACTGCGTTATGAAAAGGAACATTTTAAAACAGAACAGACTGTGGAGCAAGGTATGCCTGGGACAGTGTTGCAAACAATAGTGCAATTACAACAGCAGCTAGCAATCAGTGAAAGCTAACAGCTAGATGTGACAAGCCAGAAGCTTACTAGAAGTTCCAGAAAGGGAAATAGAAAAAAATCAGAAACAAAATATGACTGAAAACACTGTCTTCCCTAGAGGTAAGATCTGACTTTGTACTTGTACTCAGAGGCTCCATATTATGAGGAAAAGTAATTCTACTGAATTCATCCAACTCACTAAGCAAATACACAAGCAAACAAAAGCCTGGGGGAGCTAGTATCCAGTGTTGCAAAATAATACTCTTTAAAATGTACTTTTAAACAAAAGATTATTAGACATCAAAGAAAGTGTCACTTAAACAAAAAGAAAATGCAGGCAGCAGTAACTGCCTTTGAGAGGGCCCAGATGTTGGACTTAACAGACAAAACATTCAAAGCAGCTATTATAAATATGCCCAAAGAAATCATGTTTAGAGAATTAAAGGAAGACATGAGAACTTTTCCCCATCAAATAGGAGCTAACAATGAAGAGATGGAAATTACTTTTTAAAAGTACAAGCGGCATTTTGGAATGGAAAAGCACAATGATGGAAATAAAAAAAAATCAGTAGCAATAAATATGGATTCTGAATTGATGCCTTTGAATTGCTATGTTGGTGAAAAACATTGTACACTGAACTTTGAAAAGAATAAATAAATCTCTCTTGGAAAAAAATGCAGTCAGAATGCTCTATGGAGGTGAGGA
>NW_006399765.1:1425634-1430505 GCF_000299155.1 Elephantulus edwardii
AATGAATGAAAACCCAAAATCTCTGTAAATGTTCATTAAAATTAATAAAATTTAATAATAAGAAAAAAAGAAAATGTTTATGAATGATAAAAAAATAATAGACAGAAACAAGTAAAAACTAAGAAAAGCACACTGCCTAAAATTAATAAAGATAGAAACAAACAAAAAAAAAGTACACACCAAATGTTAAAAAAACCAGTGGTCAATTCTAGTCATGAAGATTGGGAAGGAATCCCTGGGGAGTGGAAGTGGTTAATGCTATTGGCTGTTGACTGAAAAGCTGGAGCTTCCAGCCTACACAGGGGTGCCTCTGAAGAAAGGCCTGGTGATTTCCCCCCAAATCAGTCATTGAAAACTCGACAGCTCACAGTTCTACTATGACAGACAGGGTGTCACAATAAGTCGTATTTGGCTCAGAAACAGTTGGCATTTTTAACGTACTGCTTTAGGAAGCATTTCTGGCAAATCTTGAGGAAAAAGTCATGGAGAGAGGCACGTAGGTTGGAGGAACAGGATGTGGAAGAGAGCCGGCCTCTCTTCCAGGAAACATACTACAAATCTGTCCCTGAGGAAAGTGGTACAGCTGGACAGGCCAGACTCCCCCTCCCAAGATGGACAGTTAATCCTGGGGCATCAGGAAAGGCAAACCAGCATTCACCTCTGATGAAGCCCATCTGACCCTAGGATTGTGTGCTCAGCCAAGCTGTCACTTGTGAGCCATTCGTGAGCATGTGGAAACCCACAGGGAAGGAGAGAGACTCAGCTCAGCCACCAGTGGCTCTGAGGCTGCAACTCGGAAGGCCAGGCTGGGGTTCACCTCTGAGCACCCACAATGAGAGTGCAGGGGGCAGATCACAGTGATTTTTCTAAGCTCTCAGAAAGGACATGGAGCAGCAAGGTCATCCAGCCAACCTTCTCTGACCGATGAGGAAACTAAGGTCTGGAGAGAAAAGATTGGCCTGAGATCACAGGCCAGTTAACCTGGAGCCCACAGCCGGAAGAGAGTTTCGGCGTTTTTTTTTGTCCCAACTTCCTTCTTTCACAGATCAGAACCCCAAACCAAAACTCACTGCCACTGGATCCAGTCCAAGTCATGTGGCCCTTCATCAGGTTCCTGCAAATCTTTATGGGTGGGGACTGCCCGGCCTTCTCCTGAGAAGCACCTAGTGGACTCAAACTGCTGACCTTTTACTTGGCAGCACAGCGTGTAACACATTATACCAGGAAGTTTCTCACCTACAGATGACAACACTGAATGAAGTCAATCCCCTGCAGCTATAATGGAGTTTTTTGGCACCTTCTGCTTTACCATTGTCACTCACTCCCTTTCTTTACCTAAGAAACACATTTCAGTTTAGAAAGACACATGGGGCTGGATAGATATATGTGGGATTAGGGAATACTTTTCAATAGCAGCTTTAATATCAATGTTACTAATTTTGTTCAACGTTGGTACCGTATTCCTAAAATTCACTTTTATACTCATCATCCTACCTGATCTTACACGTTTCCTGTATTAGTGCAACTGCCATTTCACAGGCCAGGAAATGGATGCTAAGAGAGGTGATGTGTCTTAGTAGAGCAAAACCCCAAGCTGGATTTTGGATGTCACCTTTGACTCCACCTCACGTTGCTGGCTATGCGAGGAAATCTGGAAGATAGCTGTCTGGAAGAGGTCCATCTTTGTTCCCATTCCCTAAAAAAAGGTGATCCAACTTAATGTGGAAACTATCGAACAATATCATTAATATCACATGCAAGCAATATTACTTCTGAAGATCATTCAAAAATGGGTAGAACAGTACATAAATAGGGAATGGTCAGAAGTGCAAGCAGGATTTAGAAGAAGCTGTGGCACCAAGGGTTATCATTGCTGATGTCAGATGGATCCTGGCTGAAAGTAAAGAATACCAGAAAAATGTCCATTTGTGCTTTATTGACTATGCAAAGGCATTTGATTATGTGGATCATAACAAGTTGTAGCAGACATTGAAAAGAATGGGAGTCCCAGAGCATTTAATTGTGCTCATGCAAAACCTATGCCTGGACCAGAAGGCTGTTATGCAAACAGAGCAGGGGCTCACTGTATGGTTTCAAATTGAAAAGGGAGTGTGTCAGAGTTGTATTCCATGCCTGTTTAATCTGTGTGCTGAGTAAATGATCCAAGAAGCTGGATCAGGATCAGAGGGAGACTCATCTATAACCTCTGTTATGCAGATGAGGGAGGACTTGAAGCACTTGTTGCAGAAGATCCAGGAATGCAGCCTTCAGGATGGATTACACCTCAATATCAAGAAAACAAAGATTCTTACCACTGGACCAACAGACAGTGTCATGATAGATGGAAAAAAGATTAAAACTGTCAACAGCTTCATCTTGCTTGGATGGGAAAGTCTGCAGTTAGGGACATTTCCTAATTATTGAGGGGTAATGATGTCACTTTGAGGACTCAAGTATGTCTGATTCAGGCCATCATCTTTCTGATACTTGCTATACATCTGAAAGCTGGATAATGAAAAAGGATGACATAGAAGAAATTGACAGCTTTGAACTGTGGTGTTGGAGAAGAGCACAGAACATCCCATGGGTGGCCAGAGGAACAAACCGATTTGTCTTGGAGAGTGTGCAACTGGCCTGCTCTTTGGAGGCAAGAATGATGAGGCTTCACCTCACATAGTGTAGGTATGTTTCTAGGAGGGGCTGTTCCCTTGGAGAGGGACATGAAGATGTTGGGAAGGGTGGAGGGTGGGTGAAGGAGAAGAAGACCCTCAACCAGGTGGATTGACACGGTGACTGCTGCAATGGGCTCTTGTGTGTCAGGAAGTGTGAGGATGGTGCAGGATAGGACATGGTTCAGATCTTTTGTTCATAGGGTCACTATGAGTCATACTTGACTCAACAACACCCAGTAGCAACCACTTCATGCTGGGCTCTAATAATACAAGGGCTCTCCAGGAGGATTTGATTAGTGGAGAGACACTGGCTGAACTGGAAGTCTGACAACCCCACAGAGACCTATCTGATCCTGGACAGATGACTCACCCATAGGCCCTCTCAGGACAAAGCCCTCCATCTGGAGTTGTTATTATGCATCATCAAATTAATTCTGATTTATAATTTAAACCCGCTGCTGTGGTGTCAGTTCCGACTCAAGGTGACACTCCACTGTGTATCCCAGGCTGTGAATCTTTATGAAAGGCGACTGTCCATCTAAGTCCTACAGCTTGGCTGGTGGATTAAAATATGTTACACACTATCCCATGGTATTTTCAATCATCTGAGAGCTGGACAATGAATAGGATGACAGAAGACAAATTGATGCCATTGAGTTGTGGTTCTGGAGAAGAAGAGTACTGAGTATCCCATGGGTTGCCAAAAGAGCAAAGAGATACGTCTCAGAGGAAGTGTAACTGGGGTGCTCCATCGAGGAAAAGGTGATGAAACTCTATCTCTCAAACTTTGGACTTGTCTCTAGGAGAGGCTGTTCCTTGGAAAGGGACGTCCTGTTTGGGAAGATGGAGGGTTGGCAAAAGAGAGGAAGACACTCAATGAGACAGATTGACAAAGTGACTGCAGCAATGGGCTTGAGTGTGTCAGAGATGGTGAGGATGGCACAGGAGAGGACAAGGTGAAGGTCTGTTGTTCATAGAGTCACTATGAGTCATATTTGATTTGACAGCACCTAACTCGCCACCAGGATTCTTAACTCTGATTCCTAGTGACCCTGCATGACACAGTAGAATTGCCTGATAGATAGAGTCTCCAAGGCTGTAATATTTATGGGAGGAGATCTGATGGCATAGTGTATTATGCGTTGGGATGGCATAAAAATCAAAATCAAAAGGTTGACAGTTCAAATCTACCAGGAGCTTCATAGGAGAAAGACAGGCAGCCTCTTCCTGTCAAGGTTTTCAGTCTTGGAAACCCAGTGGAGGATTCCCATGAGTTGAAATCAACTTGATGGCTTTTGGTTTGATTTAATCTTTATGGGAATGGGGTAGGGGAGTGTAGTTGGTGGGTTCAAACGTAATCATTTGATTAGTAACCAGATGCTCAACCATTGCACCACCAGGGCTTATTACATCTTAAGAAAAAGAAAAAAAAGAAAGCACAGAGTAAAAGTCATTGCCATTGAGTCAGAACCAGCTCCTCACTGACCTTCCACTGGGTTTCTGAGGCTATAAATCATGGGGGGTGGGGGTGGGGGACAATTACCAGGATTTCTCCATTGGAACCACTGGTGGTTCAAACTGGTAGAAAGGTATAGCCTTCGGGTTAACGCAACTCCATAAGGACGAGGCCACCAGAGCTCCCTCCTCAAACCTGTTGTTGTTATGTACCATCTAGTCGCCTGTGACTCATAGTGACCCTATGTATAACAGCTCTGAACCCTACCCTATCTTGAACCAACCTTACTGTCTCTGATACAAATAACCCAGTTATCCCAGTCACTGAGTCAATCCATCTCATTGAGGGTCTTCCTCTCTTGCGTTGTCCCGAAGCATGGTGTCCTTCTCCAAGGACTGGTCGCTCCTTGCAACATACCCAAAGTATATCAAACGGAGCATTAGAATCCTTGCCTCCAAGGAGCAGCCTGGTTTTACCCTCTCCAGGACAAACCTGTTTGTTCTCCTACAAGTCCACAGTATATTCAATACTCTTCTCCAGCACCACAGTTCAAAGGCATTGATTCTCCTTCTATCGTCCTTAGTCATTGCCCAGCATTCTGATGCATATCAAGTAATTGAGAAGGCCATGGCCTGGATTAGGTGCACCTTAGTCTCCAGACTGACATCATTGCTCTTCAGTACTCTGGAGAGGTCCCTGACAGCAGATTTTCTCAATCCAATTTGTCTTTTGATTTCCTGGCT
>NW_006399765.1:1438676-1455770 GCF_000299155.1 Elephantulus edwardii
TGAAAAGAATAAATAAATCTCTCTTGGAAAAAAATGCAGTCAGAATGCTCTATGGAGGTGAGGACGGTGAGACTTTGTCTTACATGCTTTGGACATGTTATCAGAGGGAGGTAGTGGCTACAGTGCACTTGCTGATCCCTGAGTAAGAGAGCGGAGTGCCTTTGGGCTGAATGACTCCTAGTGGAGTGGGATGCCTTTGGACACTTATCTGCAGGACTAAAGAGTTTGTAACACTTGCTTTAGCTGGGCAGAGATCAAATTTGAATCCAGCACAGGTTGAAAGAACTGACAGCAGACATGGCTGACAGTGAGCTTGTTTACCTGTGGACATGATCCAGAAGGAGCTTACAGTTTGGCAGGTTAGAGAACTGTATCCTATCTCCTGAGTTGTTCCTATTAGTTAAGTACTCATTTAAGCACATGAGATGAAGTCTTGGCATTCTTCCTCCTATAGGAGAAGTCTGGCTGGACTTCTGTCAAGATAGATCTGTTTGTTCTTACGTGAGTCTATGGTATATTTAATAATCTCCTCCAACACCATAATTCAAAGGCATCAATTCTTCTTAGGGCTTCCTTAGTTGTTGTACAGTTTTCACATGCATGTGAAGGATTGAAAACACTCCACAGCTTGGATCAGACACACATTGGTCTTCAAAGAGACATCTTTTTTCTTTAAGCCTTTTTAAAGCGGCCTTTGCCCAGTGCTACTTATAATTTAATTTCATGACTGTAGCTTCCATGAAATCTTAAAAAACTCCAATCTTTTTCCCCATTTACAATGATTTTGCTTGTTGGTCCAGTTGTGAGGACTTTTTTTCTGTGTTGAGCTATAACCCATACTCAAGGCTGTAATCTTTGATCTTCATCAGTAAGTACTTCAAGCTCTTTCCCCTTCTGCTAGCAGGGATGTGTCATCTGCATGTCACAAGCTGTCAATTAGTCAGTCTCCCTCTGTCCTGATTCCCTGTTCTTCTTCATGTAGTCTACCTTCTCGGATTATTTGCCCAGCATATAGATTGAAACTAAACCCACTATCCTGGTTAGTTAATTTTTCTTAATTCTGGTCTTCAGCCACTGAGCTGCAAATGTTCACTGGGTTTCTGAGCTGTCAATATTTTTCTTTAATTCTAACTTATTTACAAAATTTGAACACATTGTTTTTCAGACCAGATTCCTCGAATTTCCCTCACCTCCCCCACTTCACTCATCAAATTGTACAACCCCATGATTAACTCCCCCCTCCCCCGCACATCCTCATCCCTCTGCTTCCACCCTCCCTCACCGTCCTTGGATCCTCATACTCATTCTACAATAATGGTTTTATACAATATTTGTTCTTGTGGGACTGAGTTAGTTCACCCAACAGAATGCTCTCCAGTCGTCCCAAGTTAGACAATAATTTACAAAATTCTTGCTCCCGTGTGCTGTGTAGTATTCTGTTGTAGGAATGTACCATAATGTCTTAATCTGGGTATCTGAGCTCTTTTCATATTCTTGCAATGGTGAAGAACGTTGCTATGAACATTGGTATACAAGTCTCCATTTGTGACTCAGTTCTCATTTTCTCATGGTATATTCCAAGCAGGGGAATAGCTGGGTCATATGGAATTTCTATCTGTTCAGCTATTTGAGGAAGAACCAAACTGCCATCCAGAGTGGTTGTCTCAGCTGCACTGCAATCCCAGAGGTGTGTGGTTCAAATCCACCAGATGCTCTGCTGGAGAAGGAGGGGCAATCTCCTCCTGTACCAATCAGATCTGATTTGACGGTACACACACACACATCCCTCCAAAAAAACTAAGAAGCTGCACTGCAATCCCAGAGTGGCTGTACCATGTTACAATCCCACCAACAATGTGTTAAGAGTTCCTATGTCACTTAATCCTCTCCAATATTTATTACTTGCTGTCTTATTAAGCTTTGCCACTGTTACTGGAGTGAGATGGTATATCATTGTGATTTTGGTTTGCATCTCTCTTACTGCCAGTGATTTGCAGCATTTCTTCATGTATCTGTTGGCCATTCGAATATTCTCCTCTGTGAAAATTCTTTCCATGTCTTTCCCTTATTTTGTAATTTTGTTATCAGTCTTTTTTTTGTGGAGCCCCAGGAGTATTCTGTAAGCATCCGTTATGAGAGACTGGGAACAAACATTTGGTCATACCATCTGAGCTATAAATCTTAATGAGAAGCAACGACCTCCTATTTCTCCTGCGGAATGGCCCACTCACTCACTCATCGATGTTGAGTTGGAACCGACACACAGCTGACTCTCCAGCCGGTTTTCAGATGCTGTAAATCATACACATACAGAAGGAGATTATTCATATTTTCCCCTTGGGGCAGTTGATAGATTTAAACAGCCTGCCTTTTGGTTGACAGCGCAAATGGTTAGTGGATTTAAACTACTGACCTTTCGGTTAGCAGCCAAACACTTATCCTACCATGACATACATCGGTTCAGCTGTTCCTGTAGGTACAGCTCAGTGACATTAAGTACATTCTTCAAGTTCTGCTTCTGTGTATGCCCTTCTTTTCTGAGTTGGACTCTCTTCATGTAACAAAACCTTATTGCTAAGTTTCCTATATAAATCATCTTTTGAGTTGCAATTGTTACATAGATCCCATATAGACCTTCACTCAAAAGAACTCTTCATGGGTTGTGCCATATCTACAAACTAGGGAGCTCGGGTGGCCTAGTGGTAAGAAGCTGCACTATGATCCCAAAGGCACGTGGTTTGAATCTACCAGCTGCTCCACAGTAGAAGAATGGGCAGTCTTGTTCTGTGTGATTTGTTGCCCCTGAAAACCTGCTGGAGGGTCAGCGTTGGGTTGGTTCTGACCCGATGGCACTCAGCAACAAGAAGTTATTATTTACTAATAATTACTAACATTTGAATTTACATTAATTCCTTTTTCTCTCATACTTTCTGAACCCACATACACAGTTTAGCCTGTACTAATACATAATGACTGTAAGGGAGGTTGGTATAGTAATCATTATCCTAATGCATATTAAAATAGACATATAACTATTAAAGTTTGTTCTCATGCTAGGGCTGCATAGCCATACTTGTGCTACGTCAGCTTTAACTCATTCACTGCTCAGGACTACTCTGTGAAGTGGAGATTAATTTCTGTAAACTGAGGTTTAGTGGGATTAAGGAACTGGTCCAATGTGGTCACCAAACTAGCAAAACCAGAGTACAACTTGAAATCATTTATGTCTCCAAAAAGGGAGCTCTGATGGCCTAGTGGTAAGGAGCTGTGCTGCCATTCTCACAAAGGCACGCAGTTCAAACTTACCAGCTCCTCCACAGAAGAAAAATGAGAGGTTTCCTCCTGTGCAATTCACTGCCTTTGAAAACCCACTGTCAAGTCAACTATGGGTCAGTTCTGACTCAATGGTACATAAAACCAACAGCAACAAAGCCCGTGCTTTTTCTATCACTGTTGCTTTACGCAAGAAGAGTGGAAGAAAGAGTAAACCAGAAATGAGATGAATTCACATAGATTCCAGGGTCTTTAATCCAATCCATTTGTTCAGTCTGCAAAGATGTAGACCTAACTCCCATTCTTGCCTTCTGGCAAGCTGTTTCCTCCACCACAATCAAGCCCAGTGTCTAAGCACTTGCTTGGTGCTTAATCTGTGATCATTAACTGGTGGCTTGGCTCCAACAGCAGAGCCTGTGATGGCTGGCCTGGTGCCAAGGCTCCCAGAAGCCTCCCTGCATCCTGCTTTTTCAGAGTCCTCACCCACCCTTCTCGCTCCCCGTCACTCACATCACAACCTTTGTTCCAGCTTGCTCTCAAGGTGGAACTTGGGATGGGCTGGCTGTTTTAGTTAAGTCGTGAATTTATGACAGTGGGTGTTAATTCTGGAACAGTCTGAAGGATTCTTTAGTTTCCTTTATCAACAACAGTATCTAGTTTCTTAGGAGAGGATACATCTGCTGGGAAAAGAAGGGCAGGATTCTCTGTCACCTCCCCCTTGGCCCCTTTACCTTGGTTCCTTTTCCAAGAGGTTGGCTGGGGTGCAGTCATCCAATATAACTGTGAACATGGTAAGGCCATATGAGGACTTGGGTTCAACCTACCTTTTGACCATTTCTCTGGCCCTCCAGTGGCTAGATTGGGGATGGAGTTAGGGAAAGAGAAGAATATGAGGACTAAAGAAAAGAGGGAATCTGTATTTACTGTGCACCTATTATGAGGCAAACATTGTGTGGTGAGCTGCTATGAAACCACTCCCTGGTTCATAGAGATCCCATGCCCCATGGGATGAGATGTTTCCTGCACCTGTGTTATCACCACCATTTCATTGTGTTAACTTGTTGCTGTTGTGTACTATCAAGTCAGAACTCAGGCCATAGCTGACCCTCCACAGGGCTTTCAGAAGTAGTCAATCACATGGAAAGAGGTTGCCCATCTGTCTCCTGTGGAGCAGCTGGTGGCTCGAACTGTGTGCCTTCAGGATGGCTGTGCAGCTCCTTACCACCAGGCCATCAGTTGTTGTTGTTATGTGCCATCGAGTTGCTTGCAACTCATAGCGACCCCATGTACAACAGCCCTAAACCCTGCTCTATCCTGTGCCAATCACACTGCCTCTGACACACCCATCCCGATTACCCCAGTCACTGAATCAATCCACCTCATAGAGGGTCTTCCCCTCTTGCACCACCCCTCCACCCTCCCAAGCATGATGTCCCTCTCCAAAGACCTGTCCCTCCTTACAACATGTCCAAAGTATGTCAGACAAAGCCCCAGAATCCTTGCCAACAAGGAGCAGCCCGGTTTAATCCTCTCAAGGATGAATCTGTCTATTTTCCTAGCAGTCCATGGTACATTCAATGCTCTTCTCCAGCCCCACAGCTCAAAGGCATCAATTCTCCTTCTATCCTCCCTAGTCATTGCCCAACTCTCTGATGCATAACAAGTGATTGCAAAGACCATGGCCTGTATCAGACACACTTAGTCTTAGAGTGACACCATTGCTCTTCAGTACCCTGGAGAGGTCCCTAACAGCATATTTTCCCATCGCAATACGTTTTTTGATGTCCTGGCTGTAGGTATTTTTAATTTTATAAACTTGGTTTTTACTGAGAATATATACCATAAAACATATACCAGTTCAACAGTTTCTACATGTAAAATTCAGTGAAATTGATTACATTCTTTAAATTGTATAACAACTTTATTTTATTTTATTTTGTGTGTGTGTGTGTGTGTGTGTGTGTGTGTACAGTCAAATTGGATCTGACTGGCACAGGAGGAGATTGCTCCTCCTTCTCCAGCAGAGCATCTGGTGGATTTGAACCATGTGCCTTCAGGGTTGCAGTACAGCTTCTTGCCACTAGGCTAAATTGTGTAACAATTTTCACTTTCCTCTGAGTTGTTCTTCCTCCACAGACAGACATCAACTGACCCCTAAGTTTCCTATTTAATCTTTTGAGTTGCAGGTGTGAATTTGTTCCCATATAGATGTTACAAGAGCACAATGCTTGAGGCAGGCATATAACAGCAATGTAGATTTCATATTTCTTGCAATTAACTTCTACCTGTTGTTCTTGTGATGTGCCTTATGGTAAGGAGACGTGCTGCACACCAAAGGCACGGGCTTCAAAGCCACCAGGTGCTTGGTGGGAGAAGGATGAGCAGTCTCCTCCACAGTGATTTACTGCTGCTGAAAACCCTGCAGGTGGGTCAGCTATGGGCAGCTTCTGAACCGATGGCACACACCACCAACACCAGCACCAACACCAGCACCAGCACCAGCACCAACTCCAACACCAACACCAGCACCAGCACCAACACTAACACCAACACCAATACCAACACCAACACAATCAAGTTCAAAATAACTGTCTAGAACTCTAAGTGGTATCAATTCACTTGTCTAAATTTTTATGTTTAATGGATGAGGAAAATAGCCAATGATGGTATTTTTTCATTGTTGTACAATGAACAGAACACATTTGCTAATTTAGTATCTTAACACTTATTATTTAGTGAAATCATTATATTAATCATGTATGTTGTTGTCTGAATCACGTATAACCATCACCAATATCTGTTGTCAAATTTTCCATCACATAATGTACAACATCTTGGAAACTCTTGATGTTTTCCATTCCCACCAGCAATGAAAACCACAGTTTTCCTACATCTTTGTCAGTTCTTGGTTATTGTCTATTTTATTTTTTTAAATTACATTTTAGCCAATGTAAGGGATGAGAATGGAGCTCTGAGGTCTAGTCTGTGAAGCGTTAGGAACTCAAGGGCCACACCTCTCTGGTGATGTGAGTCCATCAGTAGTTCTGAGACTGAGAGAGATGAGCAATCTCCTTCCGTGTGGTTTACAATGTTGGAAACCCAAGGGGGTCAGCTATGAGTTGATTCTAACTCAATGACAAAGAGTGAGTAAATGAATGGATATGAAATAGCAGTAATTGGGATTTTTATATTCGTGTCTACAATGACTAATGATTTTTTAGCATCTTCTTATTAGCCGTTTCTCTGGAGAGTTTCTCTTATAGCTTTTAACCATAAAAAAAAAATAAGCTTTTTAATTACATAATCCTAAAAGTTCTTTTTCTATTTTAGGTGTAAGATCCTTACAGATACATTCCTTGCAAATATCTTATGTAACTCTGTGGGTTATATTTTCATTTTCTTGATAGCATCATTTGACACAATTTTTTTTAAAAAAATTGTTGAAATCTGCTTTCTCTACTTTATTTTGTTTGGGTAAATGGTGCAATACATTAAGGAAACCATCACTGAATCCAAGGTCATAAAGATTTGTGTTTTCTTCTAAGAATTTTATACTTGTAAATCTTCTTTTAAAAATACGTGGCTCAACAAATTGACATCTTTGTAAGTATTTACAACCAAGGTACTTTATAAGCCTAAGATCTAATATTTCCTCAGAGGAAATGTGGCTCTCAATTTAATTTTAGCTCTCACATGTAGGTCTTTGATTCATTTTAGTTGTTTCCAAGGTTTCAGGTTGTAGCACTTTCGTTGACTTTTGGAAGCAGATTACAAGGCCTCTTTTCCCAGATTGCCTTAGTCTCAAAGCTCTGTCGACACATCGCATAACACGGCACCTCTTTGGTGCCTCTGCATGAGGGACTATGGCTGGGAATCAAACCCACGTCACCTGATGGAAGGCGAGGTATTCTACCACTGAAACATCAGCGGCCCTGTAGCAAACACTGTACTTACAGTTAGGCGGCATCCAGTTGGTGCTGATATGTGGTGACTCAGTGCAAGATGGAACAGGACACTGCCCGGCCCTGTGTGATCCTTACAGCCAAGGCTGTTCTTGGACACTGTGCCCACTGGTCTCCTGTCAGGTCTTCCTTTTTTTTTCATTGATCCTCTGTTTTACCAACCATCATGTCCTCCTCAATGCTCTGATCCTCTCCTGATAATCAGCCCAAAAGCCTGAGACAAGGTCTTCCCATCCCCACTTCTAAGGAGCAATCTGCCTGCCCTTCATCTGAGGCAAATTTGCTTCTTTTTCTGGTTGTTTTTGTTCTTGTTGTGTACCATTGAGTTGGGACTGACCCATAGCTGACCAGAGGTAGTAAATCACATAGAAGGAGACTGTCTATCTTTCTCCCATAGAGCAGTTGGTAGATTTGAACCACAGGCCTTAGCACTGGCAGAGCCATTCCTTACCACTAAAGCCACCAGAGAATGAAATATTCTTTGTCAATACCATAACTCAAATGCATCAAATCTCCTTTAACCTTCCTTCCTCATTAGCTAGGTTTTGCATACTTAATACACACGATCTCATTTAAAATGTTGGACATGTTGCGAGGAGGGGCTGCTCCTGGGAAAAGGACATCCTGCTTGGAAAGGTGGAGGGCCAATAAAAGAGAGGAAGAACCTCAATGAGATGGCTTGGCATAGTGACTGCAATAATGGGCTGAAGTGTGTCAGAGATGATGAGGACGGCACAGGACAGGACAGGGTTCAGATCTGTGGTTCTTAGGGTCACAATGAGTCATACGCAACTTGATGACACCTAACAACAACATTTAAAACTACTAACAACTTAAAACTTTAACACGGAAGATATTACTGGCTTCATTTTACAGATAAGAAAATTCAAGTTTGGAAAATGAAATTGTTTGTTGTTATGTGCCGTCAAGTTGCTTGAGACTCATAGCGACCCTATGTACAACAGCCCTGAAACCTGCTCTGTCCTGTGCCAACTTAACTGTCTTCGACACACCTACCCTCATTACCCTAGATACTGTATCAATTCATCTCATTGATGGTCTCCCTCTCTTTCATCTTCCCTCCACATTTCCAAGCATTATCTCTTTTTCCAAGGACTGGTCCCTCCTTGCAACATGCTCAAAGAATATCAGACAAAGACTCAGAATCCTGCCTCCAAGGAGCATCCTGGCTTCACCCTCTCTAGGATGAACCTGTTTGTTCTCCTGGCAGTCCAATATTCTTCCCTAGCACCATAGCTCAAAGGTGTCAATTCTTTTTCTATCATCCCTAGTCATTGTCCAGCTCTCCGATGCATAGCAAGCAATTGCAAATAGTATGGCCTGGATCAGGCACACCTTAGTCTCCAAACTGAGGTCATTGCTCTATAGTATTCTGGAGAGGTCCTTGACAGCAGACTTTCCCCGTCCAAGTCATCTCATGACTTCCTGGCTGCTGGTACCAAGAGCATTGATTGTGGAGCCAAGCAAACTAACCTTGCTTAAAGTTACACAGTTAAATATAAAGACAGAGTTAAGATCTGAACTGAGCTCTCTGTGGTTCCAAAGTTCATACTGTTTTCATGATACCAAGCTACCTCATTAAGGTAGACAAGGAGATTGAAAGAGCATCTGGATCAGACAGGAAAAGAAAGAGGCCACACAATTTTGGAGAAAGTTGGACTAAATAAAATTCATTAACTCTCTTTCCTACAGAACTTTTCCGACCCTCCTCTTTTAACGTATATGCAAATCTCCAAGGAGGAGCTATAGAAGCTGTATCTCCCAGATTAGCCAGGAAGGCTGCTGTGTTGTTTGTTTCCCTATCCAATCTCCAGGAAATCAATGTTCTGAAGAACAATTTGGAAAAGATTCAGCTCTTCTGACTCTCTTATTTTAAGTATGAAAGAGGAGGCAAGGGACTTGCCCAAGTAGTGGGACAAGCTGAAGCAAGGGATTTAAAAAACTTCCCCTCATTCGTTGCTCCAGGCTCCAGGAAGCAGGCGCCAGCTGCTATGAAAACTACCTCTGCGTCAGGCACGTGAGATACCAGAATACCATCTATCTGTGTTTTACTGACTATGCAAAGCCACTTGGCTGTGTGGATCATAACAAACTATGATTAACATTGAGAAGAACGAGAATTCCATAACACTTAATAATACATCTACCAACATCTATACCTTAGACCAGGAAGTTGTTGTCTGAACAGAGCAAAGGAATACTACATGGCCTAAAATGAGGTGGAGGGCCAGGGCTATATACCCTTTCCCCATACCTATTCAATCTGTATGCTGAACAAATCATTTGAGAAACTGGACTTTATGAACAGGGATGTTGCATCAGGATTGGAGGAAGAGTCATCAACAACCTGTGTTATGCAGATGGCACAATCTTGCTGGCTGAAAGTGAGGAGGACTTGAAGTGCTTCCCGCAGAAGATTAAGGACTACTGCCTTTAACAGGGATTACACCTCAATATCAAGAAAACAAAAAAGCAACATAAGGCCAATAGGCAACACCATGATAGAAGGAGAAAAGATGGAAATTGTCAATGATTTCATCCTACTTGGATCCACAATCAACACAGTTGTTACCAGCAATCCGGAGATCAGGAAATGTCTAGCTTTAGGGAAGTCGGCTGCCAGGTACCTCTCCAAAGCCCTGAAGAGCAATGATGCCAGTTTAAAGACTAAATTGTGTCTGATTCAAGCCACAGTCTTTCCAATCACCTTTTCAATCATCTGTTTGCTGTACAGTGACTCAGAATGACAGAAGAATAGACACTTTTGAATTCTGGTGTTTGAGAAGAGTACTGAATATCCCATTAACTGCCAGAACAACAAATGAACACGTCTTTGGAGAAAGTGCTATCAGAATGCTCTGTGGAGGCACAGATGGCGAAGCTTCATCTCATATACTCTGTGTATGTTGTTAGGAGAGGCTATACCTTGGAGGAAGACATCATACTTTAAAAGGAGCATCAGCAAAGGAGAGGAAAACCCTCAATGTGATGGGTTGGCATAGTAACTGTGGCAATCAAATCTGCTGATTATAGGGTCGTTATGACTCACTTGAAGGCACATCACAACAATGACAACCTCTGTGCCACTGTGTGCTCTTGGTTGGCTCATTTCTCCTTTCTTAATCCGTTTCCTCATCTGAAAAAGGAAGTGTCTGATGCTTCTTTGAGCTGTAAAGAGACCTGGCCTGGCGCAAATGGTTAAGAAGCTCAACTGATAACCAAAAGTTTAATGGCTCAAGTACATCCAGAGGTGCTTTGGAAGTAAAAAACAAAAACAAAACCAAAAAACCAACCTAACTTAGAAACTGTATGCAGAGCAGATTATCCCAGAGGCTGGGCTCTAGGAGGAGAAGCGTGGTGTTAGGATTGGTGGACGATCTATCAACAATCTGTGTTATGCAGATGACACAACCTTGCTTGCTGAAACTGAGGAGGACCTCATGCCCTTACTGCAGAGGGTCAAGGACTGCAGCCTTCAATATGGACTGAGGCTCAATGTCAAGAAGACAAAAATTCTTACCACTGGACCAATTGGTAGCATCAGGATGGATGGCGAAGAGATTGAGATTGTTCACAGCTTCAGTTTGCTCAGCTCCACGGTCAACACTCTTGGCACCAGTAGCCAGGAAATAAAAAAATGTATTGCAATGAGAAAGTCTGCGGTTAGGGACCTCTCTAAAGTACTCAAGAGCAACGGTGTCTCTCTGGAGACTAAGGTGCACCTGGTACAGGCCATGGCTTTTGCAATCACTTGCAATGAATCCAAGAGTTGGACAATGACAAGGGAGGATAGAAGGAGAATTGATGCCTTTGAGCTGTGGTGCTGGAGAAGAGTATTGAATGTACCATGGACTGCCAAGAAAACAAACAGATTCATCGTAGAGAGGATTAAACCAGGCTGCTCCTTGGAGGCAAGGATTCTGGGGCTTCGTCTGACATACTTTAGACATGTTGTAAGGAGAGACAGGTCTTTAGAGAGGGACATCATGCTGGGTAGAGTAGAGGGGACAGCGCAGGAGGGGAAGACCCTCTATGAGGTGGATGGGTGTGTCAGAGGCAATGAGATTGGCACAGGATAGAGCACGGTTTAGGGCTGTTGTACATAGGGTCGCTGAGTCGCAAATGACTCGATGGCACATAACAACAACAACAACAACAACTTAGAAACTGGTGATTGAAAACCCTATACAGGGGAAATCTACTCTGACTTATCCTGGTTCCAGGCTCTAAAGGTCTGTGGGTGTTTCATGGAAGGAAGCTCTGTGCCAAAAGTCAGAACACTGCTGGTACCTCTCAGTGCTCCTCACTGATTCAGGGGCACATTTCCTCTCAGGGCTAGAGAACTTATATTCCAAATGTTCACAGCCCTGGACAGGTGGGCCTTGCTGCTGTCAGACCATACATTACAGTTGACTTGTGAGGGCAGGAGCGAGCCTGATGGGGCTGCAGCCTGACCTGCCAGCACGGAATCAGCCTATGCTTGAGGAAGCTTCTGGAGAAATCATTCCACTGTGGCCTATTGTTTATTGAAAATGACTTCCATTTGCCTTGACAACCAGTCTTGATTTCTCTGGATGATGAGTCTTACCAGTTTCCAGCTTTCTAAATATGAGGTCAGAAACCACTTGTACAGTGAAGAATTTTTTTTTAAGTCAAAGGTAGATATGAACTAAGTTTCCTCTGCCCTTCAGGCCCTCTCTGGTGAGCAAGATGGTCATGATGGTCAGGGCTCTTCTACCGGAGAGATTCAGCTTAGGAAGAACTGGCCATGCAGAGCAGAAGCAGTGGGACTGTGGTCGTCTACAGTTGATGGACTGTCACGTTAAAGGTAGGATAAATAATGTATATTGCTTTGAAACAGATGAGGGAGAAAACTGTTAAAAAGGGATATGTGATTATGTATTATTGTCATGATGGGAGTCCAGAATGAAGGCTGCATTGTGGAGTGGACCTGGGGGAGAGGGATTGTAAAACAATGGGGGAACTTTTCTTTTGCTTTTCAAAGAGAAAAGTGTACTGGGGGGGAGGGGTGGGCAGGGAGAAAAGTACAACAATGAATGAATGGAAATCCAAAGTCTCTGTAAATTTTCGTTAAAATAAAATTTTAAAAAAGAGTGAGAGAGAAAAAAAGAGGGATTAGCTTTGTTGGGAATGGGCTCCAAAGTCAAAGCATCTGGGTGACATGTTTGGGCTGAATACAAAGGCAACATCTTCCAGAACTCAGATAAAAGGACAGACGATGAATTCTCTGCTAAAGATGAACAAATAAACAGAGGCTTGATGACAGTGAAAGTCACATTTTGGACAGTTGGTAGGCCCTGCCAAGGTCACAGATAGTATACAGGATTTGAACTCTGGCAAGAGTTCGGTGTCTGGTAAGAAGGTATCTGTTTTTTTCTCGGCAAAGATTGTCCAGGGCTGCTCGAATCCTTCCTGAAAAAAGAGAACTTGTCCATTTCCGCATTACGTCTGTACTCATGGAAAACAGGTTGATTTCCTTGCCATTGACTCAATCGTTCCTCCTTTAAGGATTTAGTAATAAACACCTGGAGTTCTGAACGTCTGTGAAACCATTTTCCAAATTCAGATTTCTCTCTTTAGCCTTGAAATCCCTGGATGATAAATAAGCACCCTCTTCTGTGTTCAGACATCTGGCCTGTAGACTGGGATTTCAACACCAGGTGCACCTTTGGAATTTTTCAGGCCATCTGTTTCTTCCCCCACTTTCTTTGCCAAGCCTGTGTTACTTTAGACTTGTGATTAGAAGCTCATAGATTAAGCCTTCTACTTTGGTTCCTTGACTAGATGATTAGAAATTTGGCTAGTGTTCACTACCATTTCACTCTGCCTTGGGCTGTTTGGAAAGCCAAAAGCCAATTTGGTGTTTTTCAAGCTCCTTCCAGAGAATGAACACCTTAATGTACAGAGATGTGAGTAATTAGGGAATCTTGGAGGGGATCAGAATAAGTGGCCTCATACTTTCATCAAGTCAGTGCTAACTCCATAGTAACCCTCTATACAACAGAACAGAACAGGACAGGACAGGACAGGAGCACAGCCTGACCCCGCACCATCCTAACACTCACCTCTGAGCTCAAGTCTTTTACTGCACCACTGTATTGGTCTGTCTTCTTGGAGTCTTTCTATTTCTAAGTGACCCTTTGCTTTACCAGGCACGATGTCCTCCTCGAGGGACTTACCCCTCCTGGTAATATGGCCAAAGCACGTGAAATGAAGTCTTGCAGTCCTTGCTCCTAATAAGCATTATAAGCTACTTCGACCTAGACAGCTTCCACCTCCCCATTCTTCTGGCAGTCCATAATATATATATATTTAAAATTATTTTTCTTTTATATTGTTTTGTATACAAAATTAATATACATGGTATTTTATATATTCCACTATTTGCATTGTGTTTTATATGATCATTCCCATACATTGTGCTTTATGAACTTAATCACCATTGATCCATGCCCTCCATTACTCCACCTTTTCTGGTTCCCCTGCATCTTTTCTAATTCCTTCACCCCTTCTCTCAGCCCAGGGAACTCTGTGATCTGTGATTCCCCACCTCTAGTCTATTCTCTCCCTCCCCTTCCCCCTTTTGACTTTTTTTTTTAAATTTAGGTTGTTTATTTTTCATTTCCCCTTTTGACTTTTGCACACACTTTACAATGTCTATTTTTACAGTGGTCTTATGCAGTATTTGTCCTTGTGAGACTGAGTTAGTTCATGCAACGTAATGCTCTCCAGCCTCTCCCATGTTATATAGTATTTTTCTTGCTCCTGCGTGCTATGTAGTATTCCATTGTGTAAATGTACCACAATTTCTCAATCTACTCATTTGTTGATGCACATTTAGGCTGTTATCTCTTTTTTTTTGCTTTGCTATTGTGAATAACACTATGAGCATAACCCCATAATATATTTTATGTTCTCTGACAACATCATAGTTCAAATGTATTGATTGTCATTGTTCTTCCTCATCCGTTGCCCCATTTTCACATGCATATGAAACTACTGACAATACCAGGACTTTGATCAGGCACACCTTAGTCCTCAAGGTGACATCATTGCTTTTTAACACTTTAACAAGAGATTCTGCAAGATATGTGCCCAATTAATTTTTACTTCTCTACTGTTGCCTCATTAGGTGTTACTTAAAGATCCAAATAAAACAGAATCCTTGACAACTTCAATCTTTTCTCTGTTTATCATGATGTTGCTTATTGGTGCAGTTTGAGGATTTTGTTTCTGTCGAGGTGTAATCCACATTGAAGGCTGTAGTCTTTGATCTTCATCAGTAAGTGCTTCGAGTCCTCTTGCATTGTTTTCTGTTTGTTTTTTTAAGTTGAGATTTTAATGAAAGTTTATAGAGAACTTGGATTTCTATTCATTCATTGTTGCACATTTTCCTCCTTGACCCCCCCCCCCGAGTTCATTTTTTGCTTTGAAAAAAAATTTTGTTTTCATTGTTGCACAATTCCTCACCCTCAACGCAGTCCGCTTTACCATGTGGCTTATTCCGGATTATTATCATACAAATAATACCTAATCATATGGGTCTTTAAAGTAGTTCTTTCCTTCATCTATATCCATGCGGTGTACATCATTTATCCCCTCTTTTCTTAGTTTTCTCCCAACCCTGATGTCAATCCTGTTTTACAACAGTAGCTCTCTAATTGTTAATGAATCTTCCTCCAATCCTGATGTCATGTCATCTTATATAGCCCAGATTCTTGGATTATTTTATTATACACCTTGCCTGGCTTTAAGCTGTGCAGTAGCCCCTTGCTCTGTTTGAATAATTGCTTCTTGGTCTTCGTACATGTTCCACATGAGCACAACTAAGTGTTTCTAAAGTTTTCATTCTTCCCATAATTTGTTATGATCCACACTGTCAAGTGGTGTGGATACACACCACAAGTCTTCTTTCTGTATTTGCTTTCAGTCACCAGTCATCTGACAACAACAATGAGATCTTTGTTTCACATTCTTTCCTGAATCCTGCTTGAATTTATGCCAATTCTCTTTCGATGCACTACTGCAACTATCTTTTAATTGTATCCAGCCAATTTTTACTTGTCTGTGACATTAATGATATCATTAAATCGTTTCTGCTTTCTGTTGTATCACTTTTCTTTGGAATGGACGCAGATATGGATCTCTTCCAGTTTGTTGGCCAGGTGATTGTCTTCCAAATTTACAACTAGAATATGTGAGTGGATCTTCCTGTGCTGCATTTGCTTGCTGAACTATGTTGATTGTCACTTCATCAATTCCTGGAGGCTTGTTTTCACTAGCGTCTTCAGTGCAGATTCTACTTCTTCCTTCATAAGATCAAGCCTTCAATGAGCTCTTGATTAGATGCTACCTCCCTGAAAGGATTGAACGTTGAGAAATTCTCTGCCTTATTCTTCCCAGGAAGAATAATTTCTCCTAGCACTCTCCAAGCAAACATAATTTCTCCTAGTAATATTATATTGTACCCAATCAAGAAATCAGACTGTAAGAAATCGTATAAAAAAACAATTAGACTTGAACTTGGAAAAAAAAAAATCTAAGCTGTCATCATAGTTTCTTCATTGAGCCAAATCATTCAGCTTATTTAGGTTGCCAATCTTTGATCTGTAAAATGGAGAGCTAGTCATTCATTGCGTTTACCCTACCTATAATACACAAAGTACTGCATGCGAAAGATAATACACACCCTCTGCTTTGTAGAATTGCTGCATGTAAGTGGATGCATCTGTGAAAGACCTTTGTAAATTAGCAGGTGCACTAAGAATAGACTGAGGTGTTGTAAAGATGAGATCTAAATTATTATTATTCCCTTTCTAATAAAGCCTAACCCGTTGCCATTGTATCAGTCCTGGCCCCTTGTGGCCTTGTGGTTTATAGAGAAGCACTGCTCGATAGGGTTTTATTGGCTGTACTCTTTATGGAAGCCATAGACAGGTCTTTCTTCTGTGGGTTAGAACCATCAACCTATAGATTAGTAACCAAATGGAAACCATTGGGCCACTCAGAGATCTTCTTATGGACGATATAACTGAGAGGGCAGGGGATGAGAACAGTCTTTTTTTTTTTTTTCATTCCTTCCATCTTGTCCATAGTGAACTTATGCATTTATGTGAGAATGGAGGCCAATCTCCTTGTACTGTTAATTTCTCTGGAATCTACTTAACTCTTCTAAGAAGCACCACATTTACCCTAATCCACAGAGATGAGCAGGGCACTTCTCTCTTGGGGCAATTTAGGAAGGTGGCTAAGTCTAGTAAGAGAAAATAAAACAGGAATAATCCCACTTTTCTCTTCCATTTATTAATCTCATAACCTTCACCTACTCCCCTGACAAGCCTCGGCTCCAAATCTGTAATGTAGGCCACAGTACAGCCTGCTTACCGGATAAAGCTGTGGTGAAGCTCCAGTGAGACAAGGCTTACAGAGTTACTTTACAGCATTAAAAGGTCATGTACCAATGTGACTTGACTTTTGGGTGCTGCCTTTGAGCTGTGGTATTAGAGAAGAGTACTGAACATCCCATAGACTGCCAAAAGAACAAACAGGTATGTCTTGGAGAAGGTGCAGTCAGAGTGCTCCTTGGCGGCAAAGATGATGTGGCTTCACTTCACATACTTTGGGCATGTTGCTAGGAGATGTTATTCCTTGGAGATAAACATCATGCTTGGGAAGTGAGGGAATGGCAAAAGAGAGAAGACTCTCGATCAAGTGGGTTGACATGGTGACTGCAGCAATGAGGTTGACTGCATCAGAGATTTGTGAGGATGGTACAAGATAGGACAGGGTTCAGCTTGGTTGTTCATAGGGTTGCTAT
>NW_006399765.1:1456810-1460594 GCF_000299155.1 Elephantulus edwardii
AACAACAACAACAACAACAATCATAATCTATTTAGTAAGTCTCCAACGCTTCTGTTTTCAGAAGTCATTTCTCTCTTTCTGGGTAGTAGTGTTCTTCTTCCAGCAAAGTAGTTGAGAACTGATGCCACATGCTAGGTCACACTATCTCAGGAAGGGAAATTGAGGAGCACCTGAAGCACTTGCTTCTGACGGTCAGGGACTATAGTCTTCAGTATGGATTGAAGCTCAACATCAAGAAAACCAAGATTCTCACCACTGGGCCAATTGGCAGCACCATGGTGAATGGAGAAGAGATTGAGGATATTAACAATCACAACTTGTTTGGTTCCACAATCAACACTCTTGACTCCAGCAGTCAGGAAATAAAAAGAGGAATTGCATTGGGGAAGTCTGTTGTCAAGGACCTCTCCAGACAGAGTACTGAGAAGCAATGATGTCAGTCTAGAGACTAAGGTGCACAAGATCCAGGTCATGGTCTTTGCAATTACTGCTGTGCATCAGGAGAGGTGCACAATGACTAAGAATGACAGAAAAAGAACCGATGCCTTTGCGCTGTGGTGCTAGAGAAGAGTCTTGAACATACCATGAACTGCCAAAAAAACAAATAGGCCTGTCTTGGAGAGGGCGAAACCAAGTTTCTCATTGGAGGCTAGGACTTTGAAGCTCTGTCTCACACACTTTGGACACGTGGCCAGGAGGTATGGTCCTTGGAGAAGAACATCCTGCTCAATAGGGTGGAGGGGAAGCACAGGAGAAGACCCCGAATGAGATGGTCTGAACAGTAACTGGGACAATGGGGGGTAGGTGTGTCTGAATCAGTGAGACTGGCTCAAGAGAGGGCAGGCTTCAGAGCTGTTGTACACAGGGTCACTATGAGTCCCAGGCGACTCGGTGGCACATAACAACAATAACAACTTGAGATTTAGTCATTCCTAAGTCAGAGCCACATCTAAGTTAATGAATGTCTTTCTTTCCAAGCCTTAGTAACGGTACCAAGACAGTCACAGCACCACTCTTTGAAAATCTCCTAGACATCTCAGTTAAATCAGTAGATTGTTCGTAATGATGTGGTGAAAAAAGATGTGAAATTATTCACAACATACTGTGCTTCTGCACAAGTAAACCCATGCTTCCCTTGATTCTTGAGTAATCCAACCCTAGTAATTCGTACTTAGCATGACTTGTTTTATGAGTTCTCATTTAGAACCTCCCTAAAAGGGTGTTCAACAAGAAGCTGGTGAAGAAATCAGGGTCCCAGGTGACACCACACCATGACAAATTATTGTTTCTGTGGGTAAGACTTGTGTGGTTAATTTCTCCAGTAAAACCTTACAAGGTTAGTTGGCTGTTGACATGAATAATAAAAGGACTGTGGGAGCTTTGTCAACTGAATCAATGAAAGTGATTGGTACTGATGGGCTTTCAAACTCCGCCAGGAACCTAATGATTCCAGATGCTGTTTCCTCCCGCTAGGACAAACATCTGTCTTCTTCCTTTATGAATATGCATGTTTTCTGCAATAGAGAAGTCCGGAGAAGCACAGTGACTTCCTTAGTGAGCTGATGGCAGAGCCGAGACCACAACACTGGATCAAAGCAGGGACTTATTTTAATGCCTGCTGAATAAATACATGAATCCAGATGTGGTCTTGCTCGGATCCACAATCAACACTCTTGACACCAGAACATCAAAAGATTGTGTTTTGAGAAAATCTACTGTCAAGGACCTCTCCTGAGTGCTAAAGAGCAACAGTGTCAGTCTAGAGACAAAGGTGTGCCTGATTCAGACTATGGTTTTCTCAACTGCTTGCTATTCATCTGAGACATGGACAACGACTAAGGATGACGAAGGAAGAACAGATGTCTTTCAGTTGTGGTGTTGAAGAAGAGTATTAAACATATAAAGAAATGCTAAGAGAACAAATATTTCTGTCATAGAGAGGGTGAAACCAGGTCTCTCATTTGGGCATGTTGCAAAGTAGGACTAGTTTCAAAGGCTAGAGGGTCAGCGCAGAGAGAAATTTCCTGGATGAGATGGATTGGCATAGTGACCATGGCAATGGGATCAGGTGTGTCAGAGATGGTGAGGTTGGCTCAGAATAATGCAGGGTTCAGAGCCATTGTTCATAAGGTTGCTGTGAGTCGTGGTCACATAACAACAAGTAACACACTCAACAAGAGCTCAGGGAGCATAGTCCACCGGGAACTGTGCTGCTAACCCGAGAGGAGCACCTCTCCAGCAGTAAGTATCCACCAGCAGCAATGTGGAGAAAGATGGGCAATTTCCTCTCGTGAGATTAATAACCTCAGAGAGGTCACTGGAAGATCAGCTACGAGTCTGTTCTGACTCCACAGCAATGAGTCGGAATTTTTGAGACACTCAACAAGAAGCTATTTAAGTTCCTACCAAGTGTCAGGTTTTTCACTCTTCAGAAATGAAGTGACTTTCCTCAAGCCAATGCACTGATCATGTGCTGTCCACTATGACAGCCACATGTGGCTGCTGAGCGCTTAAAATGTGGCTGGTTCAAATCAAGAGAGGTTGTAATCTGGATGTTTGAAGACTTAGTGTGGGAAAAAAAAATGTAAAAATAGAGTTATTACTTTTTTAAGTATTGATTATACTTTCAATGCTAAAAGTCTGGATGTTGTTTTTGTTATGTGTTGTCCAATTAGAACTGACTCATAGAGGATCCTCCAGTGAGTTTTTAGACGCTATAAATTACATGGGAGGAGACTGCTCATCTTTCTCGCTTGGAGTAGTTGGTGGATTTGAACCGTGTGCCTTCGAGTTGGCAACATAACTCCTTACCCAGTTGGCTACCAGAGCTCCTCTTTTGCTATTTGTTAAATAAAACATGTTGTAATTAACTGCACTTGTTTCTCTCTACTTTTTTAAAGCAGCTACCAAAATCTTAAAAGTCCATTTTATAGTTTACATTACATTTCTATTAGTCAGTAATGTAATCTAACGTGTAGAAGTTTGGAAAAAAGAAATATTAACCTTTTAAAAAATGATTTCTAAAAAAATACATGTTACATTAAAAATCATTAATAAAAAAAGAAATAAAATGAAAAAAATTATTTCTTCAAGATAGCCAAGAACCAAGAGAACAAAGGTGAGGGTAATGATTTTTCTTTCCAAAAACAATTCCTCCTCTTCTCTAAAGCTTCAATTTCACTTCTTAATGAACTAGATGAAAAAGCCGGGAAATCTACTTAGGTATTGGCAGCTGCGCGGGCAGCCGGTCAGCCAACTCAGGAAGAGAGATCTCTAATCACAAACAGCCAGTGTTCCAGTTCCAACGGCCACAGGCACCGAGGCCATACTGTGAGTCCTCAAAATATGTCGGGAGCATACGTTTGGGAGCCGTTTTAATGAAAGTAATTACCATAACAACTGACATTTTTATAGCACTTGGCACTTTATAAACTACTTTCACACATAGCATCTCATTTGCTGTTATTCTCATAATAGCTCTGTAATATGAACCTTATTAAGATTCCATTATACCAATAAAGACACTAAAACTCAAAGAAGTCCAGAGACTTAACTTGATGACCACACAGCCAGAGAGTGGTAGATCTGCTCTTAGACGTTGACCTTCCAATAATGCATAGACCTTAGGTCTTGTTTCAGTGTGATCCAAACTCCTGTGTGAAAACACTGCCTGGGCTGACCTTTGGAGACAGGTTCCCCTTGCCTTTGCTGTTGATAGATGCTGTTGAGTCAGCTATGACTTACAGCATCCCAGTGAACAACAGATGGGGATTTTTTTCTGTCC
>NW_006399765.1:1461004-1484029 GCF_000299155.1 Elephantulus edwardii
CCACCCCTGTCTCACAGTCTCCACCACTGTCTCACAATCGCCACCACTGTCTCACAGTCTCCACCACTGTCTCACAGTCTCCACCACTGTCTCACAATCTCCACCACTGTCTCACAATCGTCACCACTGTCTCACAATCGCCACCACTGTCACAGTCTCCACTACTGTCTC
Organism: Elephantulus edwardii; assembly: GCF_000299155.1. Classification (NCBI taxonomy): domain Eukaryota; kingdom Metazoa; phylum Chordata; class Mammalia; order Macroscelidea; family Macroscelididae; genus Elephantulus; species Elephantulus edwardii. The sequence goes on from NW_006399765.1 coordinate 1,461,176, forward strand.
ACAATTTCCACTGTCTCACAATCTCCACCATGCCCGAGCCCACAGTCACTGTGTCAATCCATCCCATTGGCCGTCTTTCTACCTCCGATTGTCTACTTTCCAAGCATCATATCTTTTCCCAGTGACTGGTGCCTCCCAATAAGCCAAATTATTGGCTGATGAGATGAATTTTCACCATACTTGCCTCTAAGGAACAGCCCTGTTGCACTTCTCCTATCTTAACACATGTCAGATTTCAATACTCTTCACCAAACCCACCATTCAGAGGCATCAATTCCTCTTCAGTCGTCTCTTTCTCATTAGCATAGATCAATAATGCAAGAAGAAAGGAAACATCTTTTTTCCTTTTTACTTTGTATGGGTTAGAATACACAATTCGTATTCACTATGTTTCACACCTTCTGTCACTCACCTTTTGTTTCATACAGGCAACCCCTGTGCATTGTGGTTTATAAAATTAATCACCATTGGACTATGTCCACCATTTCCTTGTCTTTTCAGGTCCCTCCAGATCTTTCCCATTTCCTTTACTCCCTCCCTGCACTCTCGAATGGTGCAACCCTGAGATTTCCCCCGCTCATCCTCACCCCTCTGCTCCCGTCCCTCATCATCGCCCCTCTGCTCCCGTCCCTCATCATCACCCCTCTGCTCCCATCCCTCATCATCACCCCTCTGCTCCCATCCCTCATCCTCACCCCTCTGCTCCCATCCCTCATCATCGCCCCTCTGCTCCCATCCCTCATCCTCACCCCTCTGCTCCCGTCCCTCATCCTCACCCCTCTGCACCCATCCCTCATTCCTCACCCCTCTGCTACCATCCCTCATCCTCACCCCTCTGCACCCATCCCTCATTCCTCACCCCTCTGCTACCATCCCTCATCTTCACCCCTCTGCACCCATCCCTCATCCTCACCCCTCTGCACCCATCCCTCATTCCTCACCCCTCTGCTCCCGTCCCTCATCATCGCCCCTCTGCTCCCATCCCTCATCATCACCCCTCTGCTCCCATCCCTCATTCCTCACCCCTCTGCTCCCATCCCTCATCCTCACCCCTCTGCTCCCATCCCTCATTCCTCACCCCTCTGCTACCATCCCTCATCATCACCCCTCTGCACCCATCCCTCATTCCTCACCCCTCTGCACCCATCCCTCATCTTCACCCCTCTGCACCCATCCCTCCCCCATTTAAGCCCCCACACACGTGAAAGGAAAGATTTTAAGATGGAGTACAGAAGAATGAAATCCTGATATGAGAATACACATTTCATATTCTTGAAAACAAACTCCCCTGAATGTACATCGTAATTCCCAGTGCAATACTCTTCTATGCTACATGAGAAAACGGAGTGCTATCACAGCTGGGTCCTTATTGACATAAGTCCAACGATTGCAAGGAAAAACGAGGAGCCTTCATTATCTCCATCTGCGAGGTGGGGAGACAGAGGCTCAGAGGGATTAAGTGACTTGTATTAGATGAGACTAACACTCAGCTGTCTCTCTCTAATGTCAATGTTCATCCCACCACCAGACATTGTCTTTATACACAAATCGTAGATATTTTATTGCAATTTTGTTTTTATTAATGAACTATTATTGACATCCTTCTAGGTTTTTCTGGTTAACTCTTTTTCCTTTATCTGACTTTTTTAATTCAATACTTCTGTTTTTTTTAATGCCTTGCTTTCTAATAAATGAATTGTTGTTGCTGTTATGTATGTTAAGTTGGATTTGACTCAGTGTTCCACCAACAGGTTTTCAGAGGCGGTTGAATTGTATTGGAGGATGATGACCATATTTCTCCTGTAAAGCAGCTGGTGCATTTGAATCACATGCCTTAGAGGTGACAGTTCAGCTTCTTACCTCTAGGCCACTCTTGTCGTTGTTGTTGTTAGGTGCTGTAGATTGAGTAGGACTCATGAACAACAAACATGAACCCTGTCCTGTCCTGTGCCATCCTCATCATCTCTGACACCCAGGAGCTCATGCCGTCATTGCATCAATCCATCTCGATGGGGCCGTCCTCTCTTCTGCTGACCTTCCACCTTTCCAGCCACGATGTCTTCTTCCAAGGAATAGCCTCTGCTAGCATCATGTCCAAAGTATGAGAGACAAAGCTTTGTCATCGTTGCCTCCAAGGAGCACTCCAGCTGCACCTTTTCCAAGACATACTTGTTCGTTCTTTTGCCACTAGAGTCACATTCATAAAATTTTCTCCAAATAGTACTTTAGCTGCATAGCATAGATTTTTATATATACTGCTTTTGGGAGAAAGATGAACAATCTCCTTCTGGGCCATATTCTGTCTCTGAAGACCTGCTGGAGGGTTAGCTATGAATTAGATCTGACTCAATCACACATAACAACAATTATTTAATAAGTTTCACTGGGTTTCTCTTTCAATCTATATAGTATGCCTCTCATTTCCTTGAAAAAAATTTAATAGAAAAAAACCCACCCATGGTACAATATTCAAAAGGTACATAAAAGTATATAAAAGTGAAATGTAAATCTCCCAAAAGGCTACATCTGCATGGTCCCACTTATTTGACATTATGGAAAAGGTAAAACCACGGGGACAGAGAAAAGATAGTGATTACCAGTGGCTGGAGGGCACGAGGAAAAGCCCCCTTCTCTTCCATACCCTGGAATTCTATTTCTCTTCTTTAAAGCAACTATTGTATTTTCTAAGTATCTCTCAAGGGATGCTTTATGTGCTTCCAGACATGTAATAGTTCTTTAGACACGAATGATAACATATTAAAAATACTATACTGCACAGGGATAGGATACCATCCATATGTTGTTTGTTGTTACATGCCATCGAGTCACTTGCGACTCATAGTGACCCTATGTACAAGAGCTCTAAATGCCGTTCTATCCTGTGCCAACCTCACCGTCTCAAACACACTCATTCCCACCACTCCACTCATAGAATCGAACCATCTCATCAAGGGTCTTCCTCTCCTGCACCGCCCCTCCACTCTCCCAAACATGATGTCCCTCTCCAAGGACCAGTCAGTCCCTCCTTGCAACGTTCCCAAAGTGTGTCAGACGCAGCTTCAGAATTCTTGACTCCAAGGAGCACTCCGGCTTCACCCTCTCCAGGACAAACCTGTTTGTTCTCCTAGCAGTCCGTGGTATATTCAGCACTCTTCTCCAGCATCACGGCTCAAAGGCATCAATTCTCTTTCTAACATCCCTATTCATTGTCCAACTCTCTGATGCATAGCATGTAATTGCAAAGACTATAGCCTGGATCAGATGCACCTTAGTCTCCAGCCTGACGTCTTTGCTCTTCAGTACTCTTGAGAGGTCCCTCACAGCTGAATTTCCCAATACAATCAATCTTCTGATTTCCTGACTGCTGTTACCATCCATATACATACAAGGTAAACCTGTTAATACTACTATTCAAATATATGTACCAACAACTAAAGCCCAAAAGGAGGGAATGGACTATTTTGACCAAATTCTGCAGTCTAAAATTGACCAAACATGCAATCAAAATACTTTCATAAACAATGAGGAAGGAATAGGTGGCAGAAAGTATAATCTTAGTGACAGAAATGAGGCTGGACACTGAATGACATAACTTTTACATAAAATGATTTATTCATCTCAAATATATTTTTTTAAAAACACCAACAAAGCTTCTTTACACATGGACTTCACCTGATGGACTGAGTAGGAATCAGACTGATTCCATCTGTGGAAAGAGTCATGGCGAATCTCAGTATCAGCAGACCAGGTGCTGATTGTGGAACAGACCATCAATTGCTCATGTGTAAGTTCAAACTGAGGCTGCAGAAAATGAAAAGAAGAACTAAAATATAACCTAGAACCTATTCCACCTGAATTTAAAAATCATCTCCAGAATAGATTTGTGGTACTTATTGTACATTGATAATTGAAGACCAGTTGAGTTATGACATGAAATTTAAAGAAAAAATCTATATCTATCTATCATCCATGAAGAGAACAAAAGGTAATTACAAAGACAGAAGGAAAAAAGACCAAAATGGATGTTATAAGAGAATCTGAAAATTGCCCTAGAGTGATGAGAAATCAAAACAAAGGGACAAAATACTACAGTAAAATGGATGAATATGATTTCAAAGAGAAGTTCTGGAAGAAAAAGAAAAGTATTATAACAGAATGTGAAAAGAGCTGAAGTTGGAGAATAAAAAGAGAAGAATTAACTTGACATATCTCAAGCTGAAAGAAATTAAAAACAAATTCAAGCCTCGAGTTGCAATACTGAGAGATGCTATCAGTAATATCTGGAATGATCTAGGAAGCATCAAAAGAAGATGGAAAGAATACACAGAAAAGAATGTACCAAAAAGAATTGGTTGACACTGAAAATTTCCAGGAAGCACCATATGAACAAGTGCCAATAGTAATGAAGGGAGAAGTTCAAGCTGCACTGATGGCACTGGTGAAAAATAAGGCCCAGGAATTGATGGAATACAAATTTACGTGTTTCAAGTAACAGATGCAGCCCTGAACATGCTCATCAGTTTATACCAGCAAATTTGGAGGATAGCTACTTGGTTGACTGATTGGAAGAGATTCATATTTGTTCCCATTCCCAAGAAGGGAGGTCCAAAACAATGTGGAAATTACTGAACAATATCATTAATATCAAGTGCAAGGAAAATATTGATGAGGACCATCCTCAAATGGCTAGAACTTTTACATTGATAGAGAATTGCCAGAAGTTCAAGCTGGGTGTAGAAGAACCTGGGATATTATTGCTAATGTCAGATAGCTCTTGGCTGAAAGCAGATGATACCAGAAGAATGTTTATTTGTGTTTTATTGACTATAAAAAGGCATTTGACTGTGTAGATCATTACAAACCATGGCTAACAATGAGAAGAGAGGGAATTCCAGAACACTTACTTGTGCTCGTTTAAAACCTATACTTAGACAAAGAAGCTATTGTCTGAACAGAGCAAGAGAAGACTGCATGGTTTTAAATCAGAAAAAGATATGTATCCAGGTTGTATCTTTTCTTCATACCTATTCAATCTGTACACTGACCAAGAGATTTGAGAAACAGGACTCTCAATGTGGCATCATGATTAGAGGAAAAATATAGCATCAAGAGCCAACGAAGATTTATCAACAACCTGCAGGGTGCAGATGATACAACCTTGCCTACAGAAACTGAGGAAGATTTGAAATGCTTGCTATAGAAGATCAAAGACTACAGCCTTCAATATGGATTACATCTAAACATCAAGAAGACAAAAGTCCTCACGCGTGGACTCATAAGCAACATTATGACAGAAGGAGAAAAGATTAAAATTGTCACCAATTTCACCTTACTTGGATCTACAATCAACACCCTTGGTACCAGGAGTCAGGAGATGTATTAACACTGGGTAAGTCTACTGTCAGGGAGCAGTTCAAATTATTGAGAAGCAGCGATGTCAGTTTGAAAACAAAGGTGTGCTTGATTTAGGCCATTATCTTTTCAATCACTTGCTGTACATCTGAGAATGGGGCAATGAATAAGGATGACAGAAAAATCAATGCCTTTGAGTTGTGGTGAGAAAGAGCACTGAATTTTCCATAAACAGTCAAAAGAACAAACAGATATGCCTTACTTAAGTCCTGGATGTTAGCAGGGCTGCTAATCTTCTAAATGGTGAGATTTAGACGTGGTTATAGGAGACGTATGTTTGGGTCCATCCCCCCAAAAACCCCTAATTCAAGAGAAGATAGAAATTCTCAAATAATATCAGTAATATTACATGTAAAGAAAACTTGGCTGCAGATACCTCAAAAGCAGTTGGAGCAGTAAATCAGAAAGAAACTGCCAGACATTCAAGCTAGATTCAGAAGAAAATGTGAGATAGGGCATATCATTACTGAGATCAGATGGATCTTGGCTGAAATCAGAGAACATCAGAAAGATGTTGAACCTCCTTCATTGTGCAAAGGCATTGGATTGCAGAGATCATAACAAATTGTGGATAACATTAGGAAGAGTGAAAACACTGAGACACACAATTGTACTCCTATGGAAGTTATACACAGATCATGAGGCCATTGTTCAAACAGAACAAGGGTTTAAAATCAGGAAAGACGTGCGTCAGGGTTGTGCCTTTTACTGTACTTATTCAATCTACATGTTGAGCAAATAATCTGAGCAGATGGACTATGTGAAGAAGAACAAGGCATCAGGACTGGAAGAAGACTCATTAACAACCTGCAATATGCAGCTCCTGTAACCTTTGCTGATGAAAATGAAAGACTACAGCCTTCAGCACAGATTACACCTCAAAATAAAAGGGGAGAAATGCTCACAATGTCAATAAGCAGTATCACATAATGGGAAAAATATTGAAGTTGCCAAAGGTTTCATTTTATTCGGATCTACAATCAACATCCAAATGAAGCAGCAGTAAAAAAAAAGAAACCACAAAAACACCAAAAAAACCCCCACAAAACCCCACATGCCAACTCTGCTGGAAAAGAATTCTTTAAAGTGTTAAAAAGCAAAAATGTCACCTTGAGAACTCTGGTGTGTCTGCTATTTTCAATCACTTCATCTGCATGTGAAAGCTGGGCTATGAATAAAGAAGACTGAAGAAGAACGGATGCTTCTGAATTACGGTGTGGATGGCAAATACCCACTACACCAGCGGCTACCAGCCCAGCAGCAACAACAACAAAACCTGTTTGGAAGAAGTTCAGCCAGAGCACAGAATATTCCTCAGAAGTGAAGATAGAGACGCAAAATGTGTAACAGTCTCACACGCTTCGGACATGCTGCCACGTGGGACCAAGTCCCTGGACAAGGACATCATGCTTGGAAGAGGGTCAATGTGAAAGAGGAAGACCTTTAGTGAGTTCACGGACACAGTCGCTGTAATAATGGGCTAAAACACAGCGACAGTTGTGACGATGGCACAAGATCAGGCAGCATTTCTTTCTGCTTTATGTAGCGTTACCCTGAGCAGAAACAGACTCAGTGGCCCCTATCAACAATAGCAGGAGAAGCTTGCTGGGAGGTATGATTCTAATTCTACACAGCTAAACTCAAACAGCCGAATCGTCATTAATATTGTGGGGTGGTGGTAAACAGACAAATGGGGTTCGGCATGGTGTGTGTGAGGTTCATCATCATCATCATCATCCAGCCCTTAAATCTGTATATGGCAGGCAGATATGATAAAACAAAGTTCTAGCTTGGGAAGACCATCGATTTTTCTTCACCTTAATCCAGAAAGTATTTCAAGATGCTGAGCCCTTGGTTTGCCAGTTTACTTGATAAGTGTTGAGGGAGAAGTGAATCTCACTGAGCCAAGACTGTTGTCCACTCCGTAAAGTGGAGGAGATCAGTCTGTTTTGCAGGTGTAGGGAGACTGGGGTTTGCTTGCCTGGTCAGTGAGGAGTTGAGCTGGTAACCCAAAGGCAGGACCTCTCTCTGGTGGTTTGAGTCCACTGGTAGCTCTACAGGAAAAAGATGAGCAAACTCCACTCGTGACATTTACAGCCTCTGAAAACTCCCTGGAGGGTCAGCTATGCACTGCCCTCCTCTCAAGGACAATATGTGAGTAAGCGGAGATCATGAACGTAGAGGATGATGGGGAAATTCCTTCATTGGCCTGTTTGCATCATGTGCCTGGCATCGTGCTGGCATGCAGTATTCACTGGCACATTCTTAGTGATTAAATGTAAGGCTTTATTATGTGCTTCTGTCTCTCTTGTTCCCCCACTAACTTTTTATTATTATTTCAGTAACAGTTTACAGTTTTTGTTCAGACATTCCTCTAGGTCGTATAGTCCTGGTGTACAAGTTGCCGTACAGCGGTCACTTGTGGTTGCTGTGAGGCTGAACACTGTGACACTGATGTGTCAAATGCGTTAATGGTTGGCTACCCAATGTGGACAAAGAGTGGGGTGGAGCTCCCTGATTAAAACAAGCTTGGAAGAAGGAGTGCCCTCCACTTCCATAATAGCTTGCCTCCGGAAACCCTATGAACCTGGAGAAAGGATGAGAGACACCCAGCATTGAGGACTCTCCTTCATAGGGTCGCTATGAGTCACCTGCGACTCGATGGCACTTAACAACAACAGTTTACAGAGCCAATCAGTTTCCCATTCAACCATTCATACATACTATTTCTTGACACTGGTTACAACCCCTTTGTTATAACAGCACTCTTCCCACTTAACCGTCTTTCTTATTTCCTTTCATCCTTCTTTCCAAGCCTTCCCTGCCTTCTTAGCTTTATCTCTGGGAAAATTCTGCCCTTTTGATCTTACAGGGTTGATGGGGACATTTTAGTTGTGATCTTAATGAGCATTTACAGAAAGGTTGGGTTTTTATTCATTCATTGATTCACATTTTCCTCTCTCCCCCTCCCTTTCTCTTTCCCCAATTCACTTTGTAAGGCACGTCTTGTACCAGATTGTTAATTGTCAGACACTTTCTGGCTAATCATACATTCCTTTCAGCCAGTCCTTTTCTTCATTGTTCTAATGCAGTGTTCATTATCTTTTCCTGTTCTCCCCTATCCTCTGTGACAATTCTGTTTTATAACAGCAGTCATATGCAGTATTTATCCTTTTGTGACTGAGATATTTCCATCAGTATAATGTCTTCCAACACACTATGTTGTGTTGTTATTGTTGTTAAGTGCCATCAAGTCATAGGCAACTCATAGTGTGACTCTATGAATGAAAGATCTGAACATCTGTATAACTCTCATCGTTTCTCCAGGTTCCCAGGGTTTCTGAAGGGAAGCTATTTCGGAAGTGGATGCCACTCCTGCTTCCAAGCTTGCACCACTATCCACCGTGGATAACCATTATCTCATTTGACACATCAGTGTCACAGTGTTTAGCATCACAGCAAGCACATAGCATGGCTGATTGTTTTAACTGTGTTCATCTCTAGTATTATTCATCACCTCAGAGTCCTCTCTATTCTTTCACTCAATGTGGAGTCACTGATGTGATCTCAGCTCTAGGTTTGAAGAGCAAATAACGGCCATAATCTCGGGGTTCCATCAGAGACTCCATTTCAGAGTTTTTGAAATTATTTTGAGCTTTGTTCCACATTTTCCTTCCACTCTGTAAAGGACTTTCTAGTGGGAGCCCTTTCAGGATATACTCTGCAGTACATACTCCAGTATTATCCTCTGAGGAGGATGGACAATCTCCTCCCATGCGATTTACTGCCTCTGACAATCTGCTGGAGAGTCAGCTACAGGTCAGTTCCGACTCGACGGTACACAATAACAACAACAGTCCTGACTACTTGTTCTGGTCTCAAGGTTATGAAGACTGAAGTTCATGTAGCCCATTAGTTTTTCGGACTAATCATCATTGATCTTCATTCTTCTTTGCTCCAAATGGGAAGAGACCAGCAGTTGTACCTTAGAGAACAGCTCCCAGGTTCTTCAAGATCTCAGTTGCTAGACCTCAACACAGGATGTAAAACAATGTCTTTGTAGAGACTGTCTTATGCCGATTGACTTGGATGTCCCCAATTTAGTAACTCATTCCCCTCTAGGGGTGTGGTGAGAGCGAAGACGTTTTTCTAATCCTCTCTTGCTTGCTAAGTCTTTTCTTTATTTCTTGACCAGGCGTGACCCTGTCTTATTCAGAAAAATCCCGTAGTATTTCTGTCTCTTCTCCCTTAGAACTCGATTTTGATTATTAGTCCAAATCATTTTGCCCTCTGAGGCTGATGAAAACCACAATGTTCCTGCAGTAGGGCTTCAAGCTGGCTCATTCCAGGTAAATTCCCCGCTGAGCATTTACATTTCTACCCCAGACATACTGGGTCAGAAATCTATATGTTGACAGATTCCAAGTGCAGATTCTGGCTCAGTTCTACCTGGGATGAAAAAGTAAATTACCACCAGTGGCTCAAACCAAAAGGAACCTGTTCATAGTCCTGGCCCACCCTGAGATTCTGAAGCACTGAGAGATGGGAAGTGCTTTGAAGGGACTTAAGGAGAAGAGTTACTGGGGAGAGAAAGACTATAGGGCTCGCTTTCTTTTTCCTGTAGCACCAAGAACAGACATTAGAGACTGGGTTAGGATTAACTCCGTCAGCCAAGCATTGCTTCCCTCCCTACGCTGGAATGCTTGACTATTTTCAGGGTTGATTTCTTTTGTGTGGAGGCCACCAGTCTCTTCCTCTCAAAACTGTAACTTGCTGACTTCCTGTGGTGACTCATGTTCTGGTCATTTCCCAGAACCCTCTGGAAGGGCTCTCTCTTTCATTGCCATTGGGTTGGAACTGTCCCGTAGCTGACCCTCCAGTGGGTTTCCAGAGGCTGTAAGTTGCAGGGAAAGAGATTGCCTAGCTTTCCCTTGAAGAGCCAATGGTGGATTCGAACCCCAAGAATGGGCCACATTTGGGTTAACAGCAAAATTCCCTATCCAGCAGGCTACCAGAGCTCTCCTCTGGGAGAATAACTCTCAAGCCTTACTAGACACTGGGATCATCATCTAGAAAATGTTTAAAAATACTTACCCAAAGCCCCACCCCAGAGATTCTGATTTTATCAATCTGCCATGGGGCCTCTGCGTGTTCCGACCCACACAGGACACAGGTAGAATGGTTTTGGAGGAAAGGAACGTATTCTTTAGAAAGTTGAACACATATCTGCTAGGGCATGTCAAATCTTAGAACTCAGTGCTGAAGTGGTTGTTAGAAGCGATCTGGCCCAACCCTTTTATTCTAGAATCGGGAAACTGAGGTCCAAAGTATAAAGTGTGGTCTGGGGCCCTAGGCTTGAATCCAGGTTTCCTAAACCCAGTTAGTGTCTTCTTCTCTTAACCCAGGCTGCTTCTGGGGTTAAAACACTACAAGGCTCAGATGGAGAGGCTCTTAACATTTCTTCCAAATGAATTACCAGAGCTTTAAAAAACAAAACAGAACAAATCTAAATTAACTACTGCAAAAGCTCACAGTCCCAGGAAGTACTCTCAGCACAGTTCCTAATTATTTGCCAAATAATTATGAACAGGAACATTATGAAATCAGTGGAATTAGGAGGAGAATCAGCCAGGGATAGGCTCGCATTCTAGCTCTACTACTTTAGAGATTACTGACTTGGGGTAAGCTATTTAACTTCTGTGAGCTCCGGTTCTCTTATTGGGATTGCTCAGAACGTGGTGGGGCGAAGGTGACAGGGCTGCTCAGGACAGTAACCATGGAGACCTCCAACTCCCCACCCATCTCAGCTGTCACTCAGCAGATCTGCCTTGTTGTCACTAACCAGTTATTACCTTCCTGTCCATTAATTTGACTATGTGACCCTACTTAACAGTTCCAATAAAGTCAATTTTGACCCAAAGGGGCCCCACGTGTGTCAGACAACTAAGTTCAGCGGGCTTTCAATGACTGTGACCTTTTGAGAACAGACTGCCAGGCTGTTCTCCAAAGATACCTTGAGTGGATTTCAACTACTAACCCTCTGGTTAGTAAACAAGCACTTAACTGTCTGTGACATCCAAGGTACCACCCAGGTGGTATGTCAATGTTGATGTTGTTGTTATGTGCCACCAAGTTGGTTGCAACTCATAGCGACCCTATGTATAAGAGTCCTAAACCCTGCTTTATCCTGTGCCAACCTCACTGTCTCTGACACACCTAATCCCATTGCTCCAATCACTGAATCGATATATCTCTTTGAGGGTGTGCCTCTTTTGCACTGTCCTTCCACCTTTCCAAACATGATGGCCCTCTCCAAGCACCGGTCTTTTCTTACAAAATGTCTGAGGTATGTCAGACGAAGCTTCATGATTCTTGCCTCCACGGAGCAGCCCGGTTTCACTCTCTTCAGGATGAACCTATTTTTTTCTCCTAGCAGTCCATGGTGTATTAAACACTCTTCTCTAGCACCACAGCTCAATGGTGTCAATTCTTTTTCTATCATTCCTAGTCATTGTCCAGCTCTCTGACACATAGCAATTGTGAAGACTATGGCTTGGATCAGGTTCACCTTAGTCTCCAGCCTGACATCATTGCTCTTCAGTACTCTGAAGAGATCTCTGACAGTTGACTTTTCCAGTGCAATTCGTCTCTTGATTTTCTGGCTGCTGATACCAAGAATGTTTATTGTGGAGCCAGGCAAACTAAAACTGGTAACAGTCTCGATCTCTTCACCATCCATAATGATGATGCCAGTTGGCCCAGTGGTGAGAATCTTTGATTTCTTGATGTTGAGCTTCAATCCATATTAAAGGCTGCAGTCCTTGACCTTCTGCAGCAAGCTCTTCAGGTCCTCCTCAGTTTCAGCAAGTAGGGTTGTGTCATCTGTGCAACAGTTTGTCGATAATCTTCCTCCAATCCTGATGCCACATTCCTCCTCATACAGCTCAGCACGCCAGCTGATCTGTTCTGCATATAGATTGAAAAGGTATAGAGACAGAATACATCCCTGGCCAACACCCTTCCCAATTTTGAACCATGCAGTGTCTCCTTCCTCTGTGGAAAGAATCCATGAAGAAGTTCAATATCAGCTGTGAAAACCAGGCCAGGTGTTGACTGTGGAACAGACCACCAACTACTTATATGCAAGTTCAAGCTGAAATTGAAGAAAATGAAATCAAATCCATAGGAACCAAAATTTGACCTTAACTCTATCCCAGTCAAATTTCAAAACCATCTCAGGAACAGGCTTGAAGGAATGAACACCAATTAGCAAAGACCAAATGAACTGTGGGAGGAAATCAAGAATATCATCCATGAAGAATGCAAAAGGTTATTATAAAGGCAGAAGAGGAAGAAAAGACCAAGATGAATGTCAAGTGAGACTCTGAATATTGCATTAAAGCATCGAGAAGCCAAAGCTAAAGGAAGAAACCAAGAAATTAAAGAGCTGGACAGAAAATTTCAAAGGGCAGCTCGAGAAGACAAAGAAAGGTATTATAATGAAATGTGCCGAGCGCTGGAGTCCAAAAATCGAAAGGGCTGAACTTGCTCAGCATTTCTTAAGCTGAAGGAATTACTTAAGGATGTTTTGAGCAGAATGTTAAATGATCCAAGAAGCATTAAAAGAAGATGGAAGGAGTATACAGAATCACTATACCAGAAGGAATTGGCAGACAGAAGAATTTCATGAAACAATATATGAGCAAGAGCCTGTGATGATGAAGGAGGAAGTTCAAACTGCTCTAAAAGAATTGGCAAAAAACAAGGCTCCAGGAGTTGATGGCATACCAATTGACATATTTCAACAAACAGACGTTGCCCTGGAGATGCTCACCAAGTTGTGCCAATAAATCTGGAGGACAGTCATCTGGCCAACTGACTGGAAAAGATCCATATTTGTTCCCATTCCAAAGAGCGGTGACCCAACAGAATGTGGAAATTATCAAACAATATCATTAATATCACATGCAAGCAAGATTTGGCTGAAAATGATCCAGAAACAACATGGAGCAACATGTCAACAGAGAACTTAAAGATGTTTAGGCTGGGTTTAGAAGAGGTCATGGTACTAGGGATATTATAGCTAATGTTAGATGGATCTTGGCTGAAAGCAGAGAGTACCAGAGGAATGTCTATCTATATTTCATTGACTAGGCAAAGGCTTTTGACTGTGTGGATCACAACAAACTGTGGCTGACTCTGAGAAGAATGGGAATCCCAGAACATTTGATTGTGCTTATGTGAAACTTATACTTGAACCAAGATATGTCAATACCAAAGCATAAAACTCTATGAGCTGCAAGGAAGAGCTATCTTTACAAGACTTACATGTCTGTGACTTTTAGGGGATTTTGTTTGTTTTTTTAATCCTTCCAAAAGCAATCTACATGTTCAGTGCAAATCCCAATACAGACACCAAATTTATTTTACAAGGAGATCAAAAGGAAAACGGTCAAGTTTATTTGGAGAGGGAAGAGACCCTGAATAAGCAAAGCATTCCTGAAAAACAAAAAGGAGGTGGGAAGCATAGTACTCCCTGACCCCAAAACCTACTACACAGCAGTAGGAACCAAAACAGTATGATACTGGTACAATGACAGGCACATTGATGAATGAAACAAAGTTGAGAAACCAGAGATGAACTCATCTATCTATGGTCAACTGATATTAGACAAGGAAATAAAACCTATCAAATGGGGAAATGATAACCTCTTAAACAAATGGTGTTGGCAAAACTGGACTGCAGAAAGTTGAAACAGGATCCACATCTCACACCATATAAAAAAAATCGACTCAAGGTGGATCAGAAACTTTTGGTGTTTTTTTAAAGGAAATCACCAGGATTTTCTTCTGAGATGCTTCCAATTGAGTTCCAATCACCAACTTTTTGATCATTAGTTCAGAACTTAGCCATCTGCACCTCCCAGGATCTTCTGTGTGAACCTAACCAGTTAAACAGGTCTAGAATTTTGTGAGCCCTCAATTCTCTGCTTCCTTTCTTCCTTCCATTTTCTTTTCCCATCCCTTGAAGAATCAGGAATTGGAAGGAAGGTCACAGCCTATAGAGCATTGCAGGAGCCATTCATTTATGAGGCTATTACAAAATAGTTTATTCTAACCATACTCCCAAGTCCAGAGAAATTCCCTGTGAGGCCACGCTGCTCCCATGATGGGCATGTGATGCACAAAAGGGACTCAACTATCTCTTTGTTCCAAGCTGAGTGAGCCCTGCCTGTGTGATGACAAGTTTCCCCCACACCCTGCGCCTAGACACTGTGCAGGCACCGTGAATGTCAGGAGGGTGGGGGCAGGATGGAGCAGTGGGCAGGGCAGGGCAGCCTGGAGAGAAAGCTGAAGAAAGACTTAGGTACACACCCATGCAGTTACTGGTAGTTACTTGTGGTGGTTGCCTAGGGGACCTGGAGCCATTCAGCAAGGAGGAGGAAGGCAAAAAAAAGGTGGAAGAGGGGCTAAGCTTCCCTTGAGTGGCTGACTTACCTCCTGGTTAATCTCTATTCACCTCTCTGACCACACTAAGAGCTTCAGGCAGTCTTCTATTGTGTTGCTCAGATGGAACTCTTTTGATTCTACAATAGAGCAGAGTTGATGCAACAGCAGGAAATAGAGAGGTTAGCTACCAATTCTGAGCAAGGCAAGGGCTGACTGAGAAGCTCTTGCACCTCTGCACATCTTACCAAGCAGAGCTCTTTCTAGGGTCTTTCCAAATACTTCCCAGAGTCTACCAAGACGTGAGGTCCTATGAGCTCACTCTCAGAAACACAAGAGACATCACTCCAAAACAAAGATATCTATCAACTCACAGTCAGTATGCCTGTCAATTGTTTCACAGAACACAAAGTTCCTCCTTTTCTCTCTCCTTGGGTACAGGTGCAGTTGAATGGAAGCTTTCACTGAGCCTGATTTATGCAAGCCTTTCCACACCCTTCCCAAACAAAAACAGCAAAACAAAAAACACAAGCAACCACGTGAATCCTGCTTTCTCAGGGGCTTGCTGCCTAACACAGACATGCATTCAATAGTCCAACATAAAACTGGATCACAGTGGTAACCTAATCTAGGAGGAATAGGAAAATACGGATTCTGATGGGGAAAAAATTAGAAAAGTTCATGAAAGACACTACCTCTGAGCTAGATTTTGAAAGAAAAGCAGAACTTTGATGAACAAAGACATTCTAACTAGTTCTGATGCTTAAAGACTAGGCTAGCATGACTTGGAAAAACTCTCTTGGTTCTAGTAAAACATATTTAGTCTCTACTGCTGTTTTAAACACCTTAGCAGAATAATGTGACCGTAGAGAAATCTCTTTACTTCTGTGGGCTCAGTTTCCTTCTTGTGATTTGTAAAATCAACTTAGCTGTGTGCCTGATTCTTTCCTACCTTTTGTCTTCCTTAAAGGCAAGAGATTGGGCACTCAGTGCCCAACAAAAGTATTCTCAAATAGAATCTACAATTGGGATATATTAGCAAAGCTCTTTAAAGTTCCTTCCAGGATTTATATTTCATCAAACTGATGCCTTTGAGTTGTGGTGTTGGAGAAGAATACTGAATATTCCATAGGCTCACAAAAGAATGAACAGATAGTTCTTAGAAAAAGTACAGCCAGAGTGAGTGCCCCTTGAAAGGCAAGGAAGGTGAGGCTTTGTCTTTCATACTTTGGACATGTTGATAGGAGAGGCTATTCCTTGAAGGGGAACATCATTCTTGGAAAGGTGGAGGTTCAGTGAAAGAGAATTAGCCTCCAAATGAGAAGGATTGACAAGCTGATTGGAGAAATGAGCTTGAGTGTATTACAGATGGGAAAGATGGCACAGGGTAGGACAAAATCCAGGTCTGTTCATAGGATTGCTATGAGTCATACTTGACTCAATGGCACTTAACAACAACAATGACAATAATACATTTTACAGGAGAAAAGAAACACCAAAGGAGCTTCTGAAGGTTAGTACTGAAAAGGTGTTGTTATTATACAGAATATACCACCATAGTATCATTTGGAGGAAAATGACTGTTTAAAAAGCAAATCCAAAAAGACAGAGATCCCAACAGAAAAATTGGAAATAAGCTTGAAAAAGTCCTTCATAAGAGAGGAAATCCAAAGGAAAAGAAATATTTAAATATTATATTAAAAAGGAAAATATTTTTCTATTTGTGATATTAAAATTAATATTCCTTTAAAATAATATTAATATTATTTAATATTAAAATTAATATTACTTTTAATATTAAAATATTTAAAAGGTGCTCAACTTTTTAACCATTAGGAAATGAAAGACAAATTTAACCACAGTTAAAATGTGTTAAATAATAATGTTAAAATAATAATAAATAAAAATTTAAAAATAATAATAAAATAATAAAAAATGTTAAAAATGTGTTAAAATAAAAAATACAGACAATAACAAGAGCTAATTCAATAAGGACAAGCGACAACTAGAACTCTTCAGACCTACTTTTTCACCTTAATTTTCTGAGGCTTTTTTAAATTTTTATTTTATTATTTTGTGTGTGTGTGTGTGTGTACTGTCAAATCGGATCTGACTGGTACAGGAGGAGATGGCCCCTCCTTCTCCGGCAGAGCATCTGGTGGATTCAAACCACATATCTCTGGGATTGCAGTGCAGCTTCTTGCCACTAGGCCACCAGAGCTCTTCCAGACCTACTTTTAGTGTCTTACTCTGGGGTCCCCAGAGGAGCAAAAGCAGTGAAACACATATGGACATAACTTGTTCAACTCATTGCAGTCAAGTCAGAACTAACTCATAATTGACCCTCCACTGGGTTTCCAAGACTCTAAATCACATGGAAGAAGACTGCCTATTGCTCCCATGGAGCCTCTGGTGGATTCCAACCATCAGAAAGGCACTGTCTTTGAGTTAGCAGTGCAACTCTCTATGGACTAGGTCACTTGTTATTGTTGTTGTGTACCATCAAGTCAGAACCGACCCATAGCTGACCTTCTGGCAGGTTTTCAGAGGCAGTTACTCTCATGGGGGGAGATTGCCCATCTTTCTCCAATGAAATGGCTAGTGGTTTTGAACATTTGGAGTTGCAGCACAGCTTCTTGCCACTAGGCCACCAGAGCTCCCTCCTGATGCCATTAGATAGAGTATATATATATATATATATATATATATATATATATAGAGAGAGAGAGAGAGAGAGAGAGAGAGAGAGAAATATAATTAAAGAAAATAGCTAGTATACTTGCAGTTATCATGATATAACTAAAACGTGCATAACTAGAAATGCACTAGTCTTATTTGCATTTTAGATCTTATAAAAAAGGAAACTAAGGAGGGAAGAAAATGAAAAGACACCCTTCCCCAGCAAAACCAAAATCTGTCTTCTCATGAGCTTGCTGCTTAGCACAAAGACTAGATATGTTAACAAAACAAGGAGGAAATACTGACTACAGTTCTTGTTTTTGAAACTAGTTTCATGATCTCTCACGGTCATAACTGGTATCCAGAACTGCTTTTGTCCACTATCTTTTCCTTGTTGTCTTTGTTCCAAGCAAGCACCTTAGCTGGTCATGGTTCTTTGACTGGTGAGGTGACCCACACCTGCATTCTTGAAGGATCTGGGCCATCAGTGGTCAGGTCAGAATGAGATGCATAGTTTTTCATTTCTTTTACTCACAGGTTTTGGTAATACTGAAGAATCTCCTGTGTTCCAAACCAACTCTTCTTTACCTCCATTACATAACATCAATGTGATTTCTCCTTAGCAATCAGAATCAACCAATACGAGCCAATAAGGAAATTCCCTTTTTTGCCTATTGATCCAGAGGTGTGTGAAGTCCAAAATGGCCAGGAAGCATTCTTAACTTGCGTTTCAACAGAATCAGTGTTGTGTCTCCTGGTGGGAGTATTTCTTTGGAACCAAGACCTCAATTCTTATACAGAATAACGTTATGAGAACGAAGACAAGGAGGGGGGGGCATTTCGCAAGTGGGTCATAAGAAGTAATAGTGAATGGTTTTCCCATTTGAACTCCTATTGTCATCTCTTTATTCCTAGACTCTTGAATCCTGGCTATAGGAGAAATAGTATTATATATTAGGGAATAAGAATAAGAGCATAAAAAACTTCCTGGTGAACAAGGTCCCAATTCTGTAAGGTATTGCCACCTCGCTAGCACTTAATTGTGCCTTCAGAAGGCTATTTTATAGTTCTATCAAGTCAGTTGCCTTATGATAGTAGAGATCATAATAACATCAATAAATTCCCAGAACATGGATCCATCACTGCACTTTATTTGTTGTGAGGTAAGCTCTTTGACTCAAGGCAATGATGTGTGTGGGATATTATGATACTTGCTAAGGCATTCAGTAAGTTCATGGATAGTAGTTTTGATAGAAACATTGAATTCAGGGAAGATAAATCTGTATATTCCAGCCCACGTGTCTATCCAAGTAAGAACAAAATGTTACCCTTTCCACAGGAAAGTGGTCCAATGAAACCTGCCAAAGGTTGTTGACTGATGGCCCCTAAGAAAGGTGCCGTATTGGAGACTCAGTGTTGGTTTCTATTACTGGTGGATTGGGCTATGGCCAAGCTGGACCTGGTGAGCTGTTGCTGTGTGCCTCTGAGTTGGAACTAATCCATAGCTGATCCTCCAGAGGCAGCAATTCACATAGCAGGAGACTGTCCAGGCTTCTCCTGTGGAGCACCTGGTGGGTGAAAACTGGGTGCCTTTGGAATTGTAGCACAGTTTCTCACCACCAGGACACCAGAGTAGAAATCTGTATTTTTTTGTTCATGCATTCCTCCACCCTTGCCGCCATGACCACTCTGTTCATAAACCCACTGGTCAATAATACTTAGTGGTATTCACAGAAGGTATCATTTCATCTACTAGATTGTTAAACCCTCCTCTGCTGAAGTCACCCATGTGTGAGCATTCATATCAGACATAAGACACAAATATCTTTGTTTCTTTGGCCCATTCAGAAAGGTCTAACAATATCGCTCTTCACAATATCTACCATCAATTTCCAATTATATCCCTTGCAACTACCCTACCACCAGTACACAATCACACTTTGTCATTTCTCTTTCCAAACAAAATTAACCACCAGGGGCGCTGCTTGAAGTTCTGCCCATTGAAAGAATTCTTCCTCACCACCACCATCCTTTAGGGAAATCTCAAAAAGGTGCTGCAATGCTGCCTTTCTCTACTTTAGAGTAGTGCCTGTATATCATACAGAAGTATTTGCAAAGTAAGTGTGAAATTTCTTTTCCTCAAGGAACTCCCCAGGTGGCCACAGATGCAGATGAGGAGAAGGAAAGATAGATTATATGACAGGAGTGAGAATCATGAGCATTAGGGGCACCTCCTTCTGTAACATACTTGTGCCTTCAAGTCTTTCTTTAGCCTAATCTTACATGTACCACTTTGATTTAATAATGACTGTTGTGCATGTCAGACCTTATGATCATCCAACTCACACAAACCCCAGTTCACAATGGACAGATCAGGCTGCACAATGGCTCACTGGCCCATGGTTAATTTTCAGTCTCTACTAAGACCTACAACTCAAAAAGTCTTCTCAAAACGAGAGAGATTATCCTCACAAGATGGTAACACATTGATCTAAAATCTTAAGGGTCATTAGTTAGAATCTGCCAAAGACTCCAAACAGACCAATATCTACCATTGATTATTTTAAGTATTGGACCAGCTGGATCATATGACCCAAATGGCAGTCTTAACCTATCATAGAACCTTCTCTTATTCTAAGCCATACTCAAAACTAGCAACTTTTTAAATCACTTGATTAATAGACCAGAGAAGTATACTCAAATGATGAATATGTTGTGTCCAAAATTCAAATAGACCCACAAAACATTGTAATGTCTTTTTAGTTGTAACAGGAGTCAGTTGTACAACTTATCCTTCACTTTAGAAGGAATGAGTCAACATGCTCCACACCACTGGGCTTCTGGAAATGTCACTGAGGTAGGATGCACTTAAATTTTTGTTGAACCAATTTTCTAGTCTCTGCCATACAAGGACCTCTGATGATGAAATGTGCTGCTAATTGAAAAGCCAGTAGTTCAAATCCATCAGATGTGTAGGAGAAAGATGGGTGGGTTCCCCCCCCCCATAAAGATTTACAGCCTTAATGAAACTAAATAACTCTTGGCTAGAACATGATTAGGTTGTAAAAGAACTAAAGAATGAAATTTAAAAGTTCCTTGAAACAGATTAAAATACAACATATCAAAACCTCTGGGATGCAGCTAAGGCAGTCCTCAGGGGGCAGTTCATAGCAATCAGCACATACATAAAAAAGGAAGAAGAAAAAACAATTCTTTAACTCAACACCTTTATCAAATAGAAAAAGAACAACAATCTAATCCTACAGCTTCTGGAAGAAAAAAAAATACAAGGACAAGAGCTGAAATCAATGAGATAGAAAACAGAAAAATAATGGAAACCATCTATAAGACCTGGAGCTGTTTTTTCAAAAGGGTCAACAAAATTGACAAACCATTGCCAAACATAACAAAAGAAAAAAAGAGAGAAAGAAGATACAGATAATTTGATTAAGAAATGTAGAGGCGACTTCACAACAGAACCAGAGGAAATTAAATCAATAATATCAGAATACTAGGAAAAGCTATACTCTGATAAACTAAAAAAACCGAGAGGAAATGGACAAGTTCCTTGAAACTCATGCCCTACCCAGACTGACAAAGACAGATAAAGAACACTTGAACAGATTCATCATAAAAGAAGAAATTGAACAGGTCATAAAAAGAAAAGTCCTGGACAAGATAGCTTCACAGATGAATTCTACCAAACATTCAGAGAATCTATCACCAATCCCACTTAAACAATTTTAAAAACTAGAAAAAGAAAGAACACTACTAGAGTCATTCTTTTAAGCAAGCATAACCCTAATACCAAAACCAGGCAAAGATATTTCCAAGAAAGAAAACTACAGACCGATATCTCTCATGAATATAAATGCAAAACCCCTTAACAAAATCCTAGCAAATAAAATCCAAAAGCACATAAAAAAAAAAAGAATTCACCCTGACCAAGTGGGATTCATAACAGGTATGCAAGAATTGTCCAACATAAGAAAAACAATCAATGCAATTTACCGTATCAACAAAGTAAATAACAACAACCATATGAATTTAGCAATTGATGCAGAAAAGGGATTTGACAAAATCCAACATTTCTTCCCAATAAAGACACTCAGCAAAATTGGAACAGAAGGGAATTTCCTCAACATGGTGAAAAGTATATATGAAAACCCAAGAGCCAATATATATCATTCTCAATGGAGAATGACTAACAACATTTCCCTTGTGAACAGGGACCAGATAAAGATGTCCATTGTCACCACTTCTCAATACTGCATTGGAAATGCTTGCTAGGGCAATAATAGAAGGAAATAAAAGGCATCCAGATCCACAAAGAAATGGTTAAACTATCGCTATATGCAGATGATATGATTGTGTACACAGAAAACTCCAAAGACTCAATAAAAAAATTGTTTGAGCTAGTTGATAAATTTAGCACTGTGGCAGGGTACAATATCAATATCCAAAAATCAGTGGGATTTCTCTACAGTAACAAAAAGGACTCAGAGAAGCAACCACGAAAGCAATACCATTTACAATAGCCAATCACAAATTTAAATACTTGGGAGTGAACCTAACTAGAGACACAAAAGACATGTACAAAGAAAAATACAGAACTTTTCTATGAGACACAATAAAAGGCCAAAATAAAAATGTTCCCTGTTTATGGATTGTTGTTGTTATGTGCCTTCAAGTCACTTGTGACTCATAGCAACCCTGTGTACAAGAGCCCTAAACACCTGCTCTATCCTGTGCCAACCTCACTGTCTCTGGCACACCTACTCCCATTACCCCAATCACTGAATCAATCCATCTCATTGAGGGTCTTCCTCTCTTGCGCTGTCCCTCCACCCTGCCAAATATGGGAAGACATTCTCCCAGGACTGGTCTCTCCTTGCAACATGCCCAAAGTATGTCAGATGAAGCTTCAGAATCCTTGCCTAAAACAAAGAAGCAGCCCAGTTCGCCCTTTCCAGGACAATCCTGTTTGTTCTCCTAGCAGTGCATGGTATATTCAGCACTCTTCTCCAGCACCACAGCTCAAAGGCATCAATTCTCTTACTATCATCCCTAGTCATTGTCCCGCTCTCTGATGCATAGCACAGAATTGCAAAGACTATGGCTTGGATCAGGCGCACCTTAGTCTCCAGCCTGATGTTGTTGCTCTTCAGTACTCTGGAGAGGTCCCTGACAGCTGACTTTTCTAGTGCAATTTGTCTCTTGATTTCCTAGCTGCTGGTACCAAGAATGTTGATTGTGGAGCCAACCAAACTAAAACTGTTAACTATCTCAACCTCTTCACCATCCATAATGATGCTG
>NW_006399765.1:1485379-1494552 GCF_000299155.1 Elephantulus edwardii
ATGATTATTGTAGAATGTGTATGAGGATCCAAGGGGGAAAGGGTGGGAGCAGAGGCACAAGGAGGTCACACAATTTGATGGGCGGAGGGAGAGGTGGGTAAAGGAAATGGAAAAGATCCAGTGTGAAAAACAATGTATATGAGCTTTTAAGTAAACCATGATATAATAAAAATTGTATTAAAAATATTTACAGCCTTAGAAAGCAGATGGAAGGGAGTTATGAGTTAGAATCAACTCAATGGTTGTGGGTTTGGCCTATTTCCTCCATTGTGAGTTCAGGGGGACTATCCTCGGACATAACCCAATCGTCCAGGGGAGCAGAACAACACTCCTAACTCTACCAGGAAAAAGGAACAGAAATAATAGTAATCCTTTATAGCTAGATAGGATTTCAGAGGTTTCACCATTTGTCTGTGAAGTACATTGAATTAGGATTATTACTGTTCTTGATTCGTAGACATTTAAAAGGTTCCTAATCCTGGTTTCAAAATTAACTGCTTACTTGTCTTTAAAGACCAGGAGATGTATTGCATTGGACAAATTTGCTGTCATAGACCTCTCTAAAGTACTGAGAAGCAATGATGTTAATTTGAAGACTAATGTGCTCTTATGTCTTTGCTAGATGACTCCACCCAGGGTTTCTGTGACTTCTTGTTGCCTGAGCATGGTGGTCCGAGTGTGCAAGTAATGGCACATTTTTGGAGTCGTGTGCTTTTTTGGACTTGTGTTTGACATGGAGGACTGCTCTACACACCCCCACCTCGTCCCCCGAGGGAACAAGGCCCTTGAGGTTTGGCCTAGGCAGGTGGTGGCGTAATGCCCCAAAGGGCCCTAGGGCCTGGTTCAAATTGTTTTTCTGTCAAACATTCTTCTAGGTGGTCTCTGCATTGCTGTACACACAGAGAGGTAACTCATGGTTGTTGTGATGCTAAACACTGCGACACTGATGTGCCAAATATGATAATGGTTACCTATGGTGGGCAGTGTTTGGTGGAGCTTCCCGATTAAAACAAGCTTGGAAGCAGGAGTGGCATTCACTTCCGAAATGTCTTGCCTCCAGAAACTCTATGAACAGGCCTTCCGTTCATAGGGTCTCTATGAGTCGTCTGCAACTCGACGGCAACTAACAATAACAATGTACTCTTTGTTTAGGTCATGGTCTTTTCTATCACTTGCTATGCCTCTGAGAGCTGGACAATTATGAATAAAGATGACAGAAGAATTGATGCCTTTAAACTGTGGTGTTAGAGTACTGAATATCCTATGGACTGCCGATAAAATAAACAGACATGTCTTGAGGAAGGAACAGATAGAATGCATCCTGGGAGCAAGGATGGTGAAGCTTCATCTTAGAGACTCTATGTTGCTAGGAGAGGCTATTCCTTGGAAAGAGAACATCATGCTTGGAAAGAATGGTCAACAAAAGATAGTAGACCCCCAACAAGCTGGAATGACACAGTGACCGAAGCAAGGGATCCAAATGTGTCAGAGACGATGAGGGTGGCACAGGTTGGGACAGGGTTCAGATCTGTTGTTCATAGCATCATCATGAGCTGTACTTGACAACACACAATGACAACGGCAACGGCCATAATTCATAGGAAACCTGGTTGTACAGTGCTTAAGCACTGGGCTGTTAACTGAAAGGTTGGCTGTTTGAACTTAACAGCCCTGCATGGAGAAAGATGGGACAGTCGGCTTCATTAAAGCTTTAGGTCCTTGGGAAACTTAAAATGCAGTTCTATGCTGTCTTATACTATCACTGTGAGTTGGAATTCAACACTATGGCAATGGTTTGCTTTGGTTTCTGTTGATCTGTTTTGTGTTTTGATCAAAGATGCAAGATAAAAAGATTATGCGGGGGTCGCTGAAGGATCTCAAGATGGCTGGGCGAAAACTTACTCTGAAAGCCATTGATTGGGTAGCTTTTGGGGAGATCATACCCCGAAACCAGAAGGCTATTGCTAACTCCCTGAAATCCTGGAATGAGATTCGCACCACCAGGTTGGCTGCTGTCCCCGAGGCACCTCCAGCTATCGACTGGGCTTACTACAAGGCCAATGTGGCCAAGGCAGACTTAGTGGACAACTTTGAAAAGAAGTTTAACGCCCTGAAGGTTCCCGTGCCAGAGGATAAATATACAGCCCTGGTAGATGCTGAAGAAAAAGAAGACATGAAGAGTTGTGCGGAGTTTGTGTCTCTCTCCAAGAGCAGGATTGAGGAGTACGAGAAGCAGCTGGAGAAGTTGAGGAACATCATTCCTTTTGAGCAGATGACCATTGAGGACTTGAATGAAGCTTTCCCGGAAACCAAGTTAGACAAGACCAAGTATCCCTACTGGCCTCACCAGCCAATTGAAAACTTATAAACCTGAGTCTGGCAGGGAGCGCCGGCCCTGCAACTACAAACTCGGAACATTAAAAATAAGAGTGATAAAAAAAAAAAAAGATTATGCATCTTTTCCCTCTTCCACTAGATTTCTATTTCCTTAAGGAATCATGGTGTTTCTTTTCTTCTTATTTTTTCTTTTTTATGGGACTAGGGTTAGAATAATCTTTTCTAAAGATAAAAACATTCTGAGAAAACTATTACAATATATCAAAAATATGAAAAATATTTACTTAAATATACATTTCTGAAATGAAAAGCTAAATGTAAACTTCACACAAAATCCCTGTTTTAGTCATCTCCTTGGCCTGACCAGGTCTAAGAATAACTTGGCACAGAATAAATATCCAATCAGCACTTTTTGATCCTTGGTTAACAAAAGGTTCTAGTTATAACTGTTCCTGCCCTTTGGGCCTGGCAAGAGGATTAAATGAGGAAGTGGATTATCAATGAACTTTGTAAACTGCAAAGCAGTTTGTAAATCTAAATTAGCTATTTGAGTCTTTACTTTTA
This sequence comes from Elephantulus edwardii, assembly GCF_000299155.1. NCBI lineage: Eukaryota > Metazoa > Chordata > Mammalia > Macroscelidea > Macroscelididae > Elephantulus > Elephantulus edwardii. The sequence continues at coordinate 1,488,281 of NW_006399765.1, forward strand.
TATTTGTTTAGAAGAATCTTTAAGGTACTGGCTGTGTTTTCCAAGTGAGCAGATGAACCATTGCTTATAGAAGCTTTCCACAGACCTTGCTTTCCCTATGGAAAAGAAATGGGAGAGTTCCAGAGATTACACAAAGTTACAGAGATACTTTTCACCTATGTCAATTGGTGGGTTTGCCTCCGTAATAAATTTGACTTCTTAATTGGTTCTAACTTAATATCCAAGTGAAGCTGTAATTGCTTTGAAGTTATCTGGGTGGTTTTTGTTTTGGTTTTTTTTTTAAGCCATTTTTCTTTTTCACTTACCAAAATTATGACAAGTCTTCAACACCAAAAAAGGCATACTGTCTCTATAGGAAGGTGAGAGGAACATGAGTGTGGGAATTAGTGTTGGGTTTGAATCTGGAGTTTGCTTTACTACCTGAGCAACTTATTTCCTGAGAGCTGTCCACATCTGGAAAATGAGAACCATAAAATTTACCTTCTGAATTGACAACGATTAAAGCTAATGCATGTAGAACATCTCGCTCACACCCTGGCCTGTAACAGACTCTCTAAAGGGCAGCTGAATGGGACACCCGTTGTCATTACTGTTTTATTATTAAATCGAAAGAGGGGGAAGAACTCTAAGCTCCGGCTGTTTTACCACTTGGACAACCTTAGTGAAACCAACTACACAAGTCGTCTGTGAAACCAACACGGAAAGGCCTTTCTCCCAACAGACCATGAAACCAAAATTTTCAAGTCAGCATTCTCCGCCTCTGCCATGAGCTGTTGACTAGAACCCACGGTCCCATTCAGGTGTGAGATTTCTTTTCAGCAGCAGCTTCACTGTCTGCCCATGACTCATATGAAAGGAGACAAGGGACCGGAATGGTTGAATTTGTCATAGCATCTTTTGAATGAGCGTGTGTGGTCAGGGCAGAGGAGATCAAGAATAAAGCCATGGGGTGGGGAAGGGCAAATAAAAACTTCAATTAAGAGAAAAAGAAATGATCTGAAACAAGCACTCTGTACAGTGGTGGGAAGTGTCAGCTTGAGATTGCATGTCATAATACCTTCTTAACTCAACCATGTCTTAAAGAAATGCTGATAGACAGCAAATACTGGGGGTGCGGGGGAGCAGAGGAACCACCAACATATAACAATCACCAAAAAAAGCACAGGGTCAGGGAGCAGGCAGGCATTTAAAAGTCACCTAATCTAGTCATTCTCACACTGCATCATGAGAAGCTTTAGATCTGTTTCAGAGGCCCCACAAATCATGACATTATTTCTTGCTAAGATGATGGCTTCCTGCTTGAGGGATACACTTTTAATCTATTTCCACCCCATTGCTAAATATTTAATAACTGGTGATATATGTCACTGTCTGTCTTTTATAGACAGGAATCTAAGGTCAGAGAGGACAATTAACTTGTTCAAAGTAACACAAGGCTAAACTGAGCCTCCCTAAGTCCTTTTTCCCTAATCCACATAGGCATGTGGGATAGACACAAGGGCAACCCATCCCAGTGTGGGCATCTGCCTTCCCCAAATCCAAAGGAAGTCCTAACAAATCCATCCTCTTCTTGTTGGAAGGTGAGCATCAAGGTGATTTCCAGACTTGGAATCTGAGGGTCTCATCTTCCCCAAACACAACTTAACATTGCTCTTGCCCACTTAGAGAAGAACGGGGCTTTTGTGCCCAGACTTCTGATCCACAGTGCTCTGGTATAACCTTCTCAGTGCCCACGTGCCTCCCTGCCCCTCTGAGCGAGGTCCATTAGCAGTCAGGCTAAGTGAGACAAGCCCAGACTCCACTACTTGTTGTAGTGACTCTTAGTAGTCCTGGGCACGGGCTTCACCTCCTTGGGTAGCTAATCAGGAGTCTTTGAGTCCTAAAAGCTGCTAGAAAGCTTGGAGATCATCTAATTCAATCCTTTCATTTTACAGATGAATAAACTGAGGTCCCAGAAGGTCCTGTGATTCACACAAAGCCAGGCAATAAAACCAGATTCCAGTCTCTTGATTTTAAACCCATTGCCCTTTCCAGTGACCATACTACCACTCCCCATTTAAGGATGGCACAGTCCATAGGAAACTGTGTTGTGAATCCAAAGCTGGTGCTTCTCTAGCAGTTCAAAGCAGCCAACAGCAGCTCCATGGGAGAAAGACGGGCAATCCTTCCCATGCAATTTACAGACCAGAAAACTCACTGGAGGGTAAGCTATGAGTCAGTTCTGGAAATGAGAGAGGGAGAAGGAGTTCAAATGAATACACATTTCTGGAAGGTCGACTATGTACATTTTAGGAGAGGAAGAGAAGGAGGAAGGACACAAACAAAGAAGCGTAAACCATGAACTCATCCAAAAGAAACTGTAAAGGAAGTCACAATGTGAGTTCTTAAACGTCTTAGGTCCTTAAGAAGTTATAGGCCTGAAGCAAGAGAAGTACTTAAGATAAGACAAAATAAGTACTCTGAACCGCAATGGGTTCAAAACCAGCAAGGACCGTGACAATGGTACAAGAGTGGGTGACATTTCGTTCTGTTGGGTTGCTTTGAGTGTTGGGTTGCTATGAGTAGGAATCAGCCTTAAAGTACCTAACAACAACAAAATGGGTTCTCACATGGTAGATTAAAGTAAAGAAAGTTGTTTGTTGTTTACTGCTGTCAAATTGAGCACGACTCATAGCGACCCTACGAACAAAAGACCTGAAGCCTGCCTTTCTATAACTATCGTCGTTTCCCAAAGTTCATCAAGTTTCCAGACACATGTATTTTAAGAAGTGGATTATGCCACTCCTGCTTCTTACGGATGCTTACAAAGGCTTCAAGGAAGAACAGTGTTTAAAACCAGTTACGTCATTAATTGTGCTTCCTTTTAGCTGGTCTTTAAACCAACCATTTGCTGTGTAGTTGGTTTTGATTAATGGTGACCTCATGCATGTCAGAGTTGAACTGTTCTTCATTAAGTCTTCAGTGGCTGGTTTTTCTTCAGTAGATTCCCAGTGGATTCTTCCAAGGTCTCTTTGGATGGACTTGACCTTCATGTCTTTTGGTTAGTAACCGGGCATTCTAACCATTTACACTAAGCAGAGATTCTAGTCGGTCTTGAGATGTTGAAAAAAACTATAAATCTTCCTAGGTTTTCCTCCACTTGTGAGTGGTGGCGGTTGTGGTTAGGAGCTGTCAATCAACTTTGACTCATACTGCTCCCTATGAACAGCAGATCTGAATCTCGCCTATGTGACTCCATTCTGGCTAATAAGACATAAGCAGGATTTGTACTATGCTGTTTTTATCATTTCTATTTTCTTTCTTTCCACCTGGAACTTATGTAATTCTTAGAGCTACAACAGTTTTCCCTGAAATGTAAGATAAAGTTGTTGTTAGGTGCTGTGAAGTCAAGTACAACTCATAGTGACCTATGCGCGACATATCGGAACCTTGTCCGATGCTGTGCCATCTTCATCGTTTCCGTGTGTTTGAGCCCAATGCTACAGTCACTATGTCAATCCATCTCATTGAGGATCTTCTCCTTTGCTGACCCTTCACCTCTTCACCAACTCTGCCTCAAAGGAGTACTCCGGTTTTACTTTCTCTAAGACACACCTGTTTATCCTTATGGCAGTTCCGGGGATAGTCAGCTCTCTTCTCCAACACCACATAGATTCTTCTTCTTCTTCTATTTATTACGTAGCTCTAAGGTGCACAGAAGGTGATTGGAAAGGTCATGTCATGGCTAAAATCAGGCACAGCTTAGTCTTTAAACTGACATCATTGCTCTGAAGGACTTTGGCTAGGTCCCTGACAGCAGACTTTGCTAATGCAGTATGTCTCTTGATCTCCTGACTGCTGGTACCAAGGATGTTGGTTGTGGATCCAAGTAAGATGAAATTGTTGGCAATGTCAGTCTTTTCTCCATCTATCATGATGTTAGGGAGCTCTGATGGCCTAATGGCAAGAAGCTGCACTGCAATTATAAAGACACTCTGTTCAAGGCCACCAGCTGCTCTGAAGAAGGACGGACAATCTCTTCTCAAGCAATTTACAGACCAGAAAGCTCACTGGAGGGTAAGCTATGAGACGGTTCTGGAAATGAAAGAGGGAGAGGGAGTTCAAATGAAAACATGTTTATGGAAGTTTGACTATGTACATTTTAGGAGAGGAAGAGAAGGAGGAGGGATACAAACAAAGAAGCACAAACCAGGAACTCATTGAAAGAAAACGGTAAATAATTCATCAAAGGTAAAGTAGAAAAATGGAAAGAACTCGGTTCCCAGATGGAAAACCTAAATGGCCATCCTAGCTCTGGGCTGCCTGTCTTTGAATTTTCGCTGCATGAAATGCATTAATCCCTATTTGACTCCATAATTGCTGTGAAATTTTTCGTCCATGCAGCTGAACCCAACCAAACCTAACTGACTCAAGAGCCCTAGAAAAGGCACAGACAGCATCTCAACAGAGACGGAAGGCAAAAGGATACAAGCAAACACTTCATGCTCTCGGCAAAGTGGGAACAAACACAGAAGGAGATCAGAAGATGCTTGAGAAATGTGGGTCGGAGCTGATGAAAGAGCCCTGGGGATCTGAGAGTGTGGGTGTGCACATCACCCCAAGGCAGAGAAGAATTGTTGAGGGGAGGTCAAATGGCAGAAGAACATGAGCAGGGCCGTTCCAGAGGTGCTGATCTTCTTGAGCTGCCTGGCACCAAACACCAGGTGCCTCGGCGAGCGTGTCTTGTGCCCCGACGAGCAGGCTGGGCTGGCAGCTGGCGAGGAGCCTGGAGCAAGAGTGGGCGGCCTATTTCATCCTAATCTGTATGCATATATTACATTCCTGTTTGCTTAATGTTTACATGGCACAGCAGGAACCACAGGACCGCAAACTCGCTCACATTCTCAAGGCACTGCTCTCACCAGGGCACTTTCCTCTCACTGACAGTTACCAGGCTTGCAAACCACAGCTAGCCGACCAGAGCTCTTTGGTTTCTGAGAATGTACTGCAGGTTTTGGGCCACAAACATCATCTTTGCCCCCTATGATCAACAATGAAAGCACCACAAAGGCAAATACATTGCACATGAGTGTATTTGTTATATATATATATATATATATATATATATATATACTATTATTTGTTGTTAAGTGCTGTCAAGTTGTAGACAAATCATAGCAACCCTATGAACGAAAGACCGGAACACTTGTATAACTATAACTTTCATCATTTCTCTAAGTTCATATAGTTTCTGGAGGCAAAGTATTTCTGAGTTGATGCCACTCCTGCTTCTAAGCCTGTCTTAGTTTGGGAGTCCCACCAAACACTGTCCACCATGGGTAACCATTATTGCATTTGACTCATCAGTGTCACAGTGTTTAGCATCACAGCAACCACGAGTTACCTCTGTACAGCAAATGGACAGATCAATGCTATACCACTTAGAAGAATGTTTGACCAAAACCAATTAAAACCAGGCCTGAGGGCTGCAAATTAAAATCACCCACCTTTGGCTTGGTAACATAACTTTCTATCCACTAAGCCAAAAAAACTCTATGACTCACAGCAATTCTATGAACAAGAGATCTAACCCTTGCCCTATCCTGTGCCATCCCCACAATCCGAAACACCCTCAAACCCATTGCTACATACCATATCAATCCATCATGCTGAGGATCTTTTCTTCTCTGACCTTCCACTTCTTTCAGCATGATGTCATATCCCAAGGATTGGAACCTTAAACTAGTGTTTGTTGTTGTTAAGTGCTGTCAAGTCTTAGATGATTTATAGTGACATATTACTATTAGGAAGCTCTAATAATTAATAGTTCTCATGCTGAACCTATACCTGGACCAGGATGCTGTTGTGAGAACAGAGCAGGGGAGCGTGGCATGGTTTAAAATTGAGAGGGGAGTGCATCAGGGTTGTATTCTCTCTCTATACCTATTCAATCCACATGCTGAGCAAATTATTGAAGAAGCTGGACTCTATGGAGAGGCATGTGGCATCAGGATTGGAGGGAGACTCATCAATAACCTGCGTTATGCTGATGACATAACCTTGCTTACCGAAAGGGAGGAGAACTTGAAGCACTTGTTGCAGAAGATCAAGGAATGCAGCCTTCAGTATGGATTACATCTCAATATCAAGAAAACAGATTCTTACCACTGGACTAATAGGCAGCATTATGATGGATGGAGAGGAGATTGAAACTGTCAACAGCTTCTTCTTGCTTGGATCCACAATTAACTAACACCTTTATAACAGCAGTTAGGAAAAAAGGAGATGCATTG
>NW_006399765.1:1495370-1499492 GCF_000299155.1 Elephantulus edwardii
TATATATATAATTCTGATATAATAATTATCTGGGGTCACTGGTAAGAAAACAGAATCAGTAAGACGTCCATCCGTGATAGTTCCGAACACGTTCAAGAACCCTCAGGCAGCTGCATGAAATCAGTTCTTCCCTGGTTTCACCTTCCTGTGATGTCTGCTCCTCTGATTCCAGCACTTGAGCTTCAGAGGCAGTGGGAAGCAGTGGAAAATTACAGTTCCCAGGCTGCCTCTAACTAGTTGTTTTGTTGTGTTGTTAAGTGCTATTGAGTCGATTCCAATTTAGTGAGCTTATAAACAACAGCTCAAAATCTTGCCCTGTCTTGTGCCATCCTCACATTCTCGACCATGCTCAAGTCCATTGCTGTAGTCACTATGTCAATCCATCTCCTTGACAACTCACGTCCTTGACAACTTCAATCTTCTCCATCTATCACAATGGTGCCTATTGGTCCAGCTGTGAGGAGCTTTGTTTTATTGATGTTGAAGTATAATCCATACTGAAGGCTGAAGTAGGTTTTTATAATCTATAGAGAGAGGGAGAAATGGGACACGCAGCACTAGAAGAATCCCACCCATTGGCCAGAATGAAGTCACCCAGGCAAGTTTCAGATCCATTGTTCAAAGGGCCACTATGGGTCAAAGTGGATTTGACGGCACCTAACAACAATAACAACAACAACCACTACCACCACCATCCCTATGTGGAAGGCTATCTGGGAAAATGATTAGTTTTTCAACTTCTAAGGACCAGCTAGAATCTCTAGGTAGTACAAATAGTTAGAATGTGTGGTTACTAACCAAAAGATTGGAAGTTCAAGTCCATACAAAGTGCCTTGGAGAAAGGCCTGAGAATCTACTCATGAAAAACCAGCCATTTAAAAAGCGCTATCAAGGACAGTTCTACTCTGACACATAAACTGCTCTCTTCACTGAACTTTCACTTTTCCAAGCATAAGGCCTACTTTCTCTTGACAACATGTTCAAGGCATGTGAGATGAAGTTTACCAGCCTTGCTTCTAAGGAGTATCTTGCTGTCCTTCTTCCAGAGCAGACCTGTTGTTCTTGTGGCAGTCCATGGCATATCCAGTCCTGTTTTCCAACACCATAGTTCATAGACATCAATTTTGTTTCATTCTTCCTTGTTCATTTTACAGCTTTCATACTCATATGAAACAATGGATAATATCACAGCTTGGGTCAGGTGCACCTTAGTCGTTAAACTGACATAATTGCTCTTTAGAAAAACAAAAACCAAAATACTCAATCCCCTCATCCATATATGAAGAGAATTAGACCAAAGAAAAAGTCTCATCTTCTCAAGTATTTTCTGATCCCAGGTTTCCTATTCAACCAGCAGAGGGCCCCAGTCAGCAGACGGCTAACACATCTAGCCAGCCTCGTTTCCTTCACATTTTATACCTGTTTTGAGTTCCCAAGTTTGTTTCTTGAGGTAAGAATCTTGTTATCTCCATGATCAGTATACAGAACAGAAACTCAATACATCTTTATTGAATGAGATAATATATATGCCAAGGATATATGATTTATATTGGTGAAGGGTTATTGAGTTTCTGTTCTGTATACGGAAAAAAAATTTGTTTGTTCACAAAGTATGTGAAAATTTGTCTTGCTTACTTTTGGCACGTTGTCAAGAAGGGCCAGTCCTTGGGAAAAACACCAGGCTGGGAAAGGTGGAAGGAAGGTCAGTGAAAGAAAGGTCTTCAAAAAGATTGACTGACTCAGTGACTACAGCAGTGGGCTTGACAGAGCTTGGAGAAGCTGTGAGGATGGAACATCATGGAAGGCTCAGGGCTGCCACGAGTGTTGCTGAGTCAACAGCATCTAACAAGAACAACTGAACAATATGATTCCCAAGGAATGAATGTGTGTGTGTGTATTTGTTGTTGTTGTTATATGCCATTGAGTTGCCTTGTGACTCTTAGCAACACTATGTACAATAGCCCTAAACCTTGCCTATCCTATGCCAATATCACTATCTCTGATAAACCTACTCCCGTTACCGTAGTCACTGAATCAATCCACCTCACAGAAGGTCTTCTTCTCCTATGCTGTTTCTCAACCCTCCCAAGCATGACGTCCTTCTCCAAGGACTGGTCCCTGCTTGCAACATGTCCAGAGTATGTCAGAAAAAGCTTCAGAATCCTTGCCTCCAACACCACAGCTCAAATGCATTAATTCTCCTTCTATCCTCCCTAGTCATTGTCCAGCTCTCTGATGTATAGCTAGCAACTGCAAAAACTGGTTTTAACACCAAATTTTCCCATTTCCTTTACCCACCCCCCTCCCTCCACCCATCAAATTGTGTGACCCTATGATTAACACTCACCCCTCTGCCCATCCTTCACATCTTTTAATTTCATGACTGCTGGGACCAAGGGTATTGATTGTGGATCATAGCGAGATGAAATAATTTAATACTTCAATTTTCTCCCCATCTATGATGATGTCACCTATTGTTTCAGTGGTGAGGACTTTTGCCTTCTTGATGTTAAGTTGCAATCTATATTGAAAGCAATAGTCATTGACCTTCTGCAGCAAGAGCTTCAAGACTTCTTCACTTTTGGTAAATAAGGTCATCTACGTGATGCAGGTTGTTAATGAGTCTTCCTCCAATCTTGATGCCACATTCTTCTTTATAAAATCTAGCCTCTCAAATTATTTTCTCAGCATACAGATTGAATAGGTATGGAGAAAGGATACAGCCTTGACACACGTCTTTCTTGACTTTAAACCATGCACTGTCCTTTGCTCTGTTCGTGTAACAGCTTTTTGGTCTATGCATAGATTTTTTTGCATGAACACAATTAAGTTTTCTGGAATTTTCATCTTCTCAATGTTAGACATACTTTGTTATGATCCACACAGTCAAATGGCTTTGATTTAAAAGGGAAAAGTTATGTGTGCTGCTATGAAAAGTAGAGGGTCCATCTTCATTTTCATTTCTGCCACCAACATCATATTTTTCAACTAACAACATCGTACCAGAAAGGTGATTCCAACATGCAGTCAAGACTAAGAAAGTCACTCTTGATGGCAATGGACACACCTTTTGATATTATTTAAAATTTTTACCACATTTAGCTGTTATGTTTTTTCCAACCAGTAAAAATAATTCACTGAATCTTAATTGTTTCAAAGCAAAAGTTAAGAAGCAGTGCACAAAGAGCTCTGGCAGCCATATATTATTGATTGTGGCATGTGCCATTGGAGCAGTTTCAACTCATAGCGACCACTTATGACACAATTGTTGTTGTTGTTGTTGTTGTTGTTGTTATCATTGTTCAGTGCTGTCTAGTTGGAACTGACCCATAGCCGACCCTCCAGCAGGTTTTCAGAGGCAGTAAATCACATGGGAGGAGATGTCCATCCTTTTCCTGTGGAGCAACTGGTGGATTCAAACCACACTCCTTTGGGATAGCAGTGCACCTTCTTACCACTAGGCTGCTGAAGCTCCCTTATGACAGGGTAGAATTGCTGAATAGGGTTTCCTAGTTGGTCATTTCTAGAGGAGCAGATTGCCAGGCATTTTCTCTGGGAAGAAGGATAGGAAGAAAGAGAGTGATTTCAAAAGCTACCGTCCTAGAGTGTAATGACAAAAATGCTGAACTGAGAGGAGTGGGCAGGGAGAAACGTGCGACAATAAATGAATGGAAATCCAGAGTCTCTGTAAATTGTCATTAAAATTAATAATAATAAAACAGTTAAATACAAAAAAGAATAAACTACATTTATGAAAAAAATAAATTTAATAACACAAGGGGGGAAAAGCTGAACTAAGGACGTGGCAATAGGAATACAGAAGATGCATGCACGTGGTCTGAGCAGCAGAATCTACAGGGTGTGGCAACTGATCAGCTGTGGAGAGTCTAAGAGAAGTAAAAATTTAGAAGTAAAAATTAAGAATTTAGAAGTAAAAATTAAGTAAAAATTTAGAAGTAAAAATTAAGAATTATCTTGAGGAGAGCTCTGGTGGCCTAGTGGCAAGAAGCTGCACTGCAATCCCAGAGGCGCACAGTTCGAATCCACCAGATGCTCTGCCGGGGAAGGAGGGACAATCTCCTCCTGTACCAGTCAGATCTGATTTGACGGTACACACAAATA
>NW_006399765.1:1499592-1509974 GCF_000299155.1 Elephantulus edwardii
GAGCTCTGGTGGCCTAGTGGCAAGAAGCTGCACTGCAATCCCAGAGGTGCACAGTTCGAATCCACCAGATGCTCTGCCGGGGAAGGAGGGACAATCTCCTCCTGTACCAGTCAGATCTGATTTGACGGTACACACAAATAATAAAATAATTTTTTTTAAAAAAAGAATTTTCTTGAGATACAGACAGAGAAAGAGAGTTGTTCAGTACTAAATAAAGAGAAGAAAGCAAGACAGGAGGAAAGGGGTGGTGGAGAGAGGGTGAGCCCAGTTTGGGGCATATTGGGAGTGAATTCATCTATCTTTGGACCTCAAGGTACAGATGACCAAATAGAGATAGAAATATATGTCCAAGACTTAATGATGATGATAAACAATCACCTTTACCTCAGTGCTGGCAACTTACAAAATCCTAACAGAATAAAGGATGAAATGTTTTTCCACTTCTGCGTAGCAGGGTTGACACAACAGGGCTGAGAGTCCTTAGAAAGGAAGGTTGCAAAATTGACCTTGACTAGCCTTTGGGAATTGGACTGATGAGGCGGTCTGCTATTCCAATGGATGGTAACTCAGCTTAGATTCAACTGGATGCTTCATACTGAATGCTTGCCTCTCTTCTCGTCTTAAATTCTGATACATCTGAGATGTGCCAGGCAGGTGACACGTGACTATTCTTCTCTAAAAACTTTGGTCTCTGGGTCCCCGGGGACATCCCTGGTAGACAGCCTTCCACACACACTGTCACAATGTATTGGTGGAGGGATCATGTTCTGGTTTCCTCCAAACTTCACCCTCTACATCCTCTCCTTTTGCTGTTCCTACTTTATATCCCTTTACTATAATAATTCTTAGCCAAGAGTAAAAATTGAACCCTCTAGGTCCCTCTTTGGAAGCAGGAGTGGCATCTACTTCCACAGTAGCTTGCCTCTGGAAACCCTATGAACCTAGAGAGAGGATGAAAGTTATACAGGTGTCCAGGACTTTTGTTCATAGGGTTGCTATGAGTTGGCTGTGACTTGATGGCACTTAACAACAACAATAACAGGTCCCTCTAGCAAATCACTAAACCTAGGGTGGACTGGAGTCACCCCATCCCCAAATGTCTTCTCTCAGGGGGGAGCTGAGGTGGGTAAGTCACTCTAGACAAGACCTCAATCTGCATGATCACTCTGTAGTTCTCACCATGCTTTCTGCCATAGTTCAGAATAGAACTATACTTTTTAAAACAAACAAACAAGCAAACAAACAAACCACAAACCAACACAACAAAACACAACCCTGGAGCTTCTTAGAGGAAGGTGTGGTGCGAGTGGGGTGTGACCCTCAGCTATACCTGTCCTGTGACTGCACCTTCCTTGCTCCATGGCGTGCCTAAAGCCAAGCTGCTCACCTACAGGAGCCTTAACGAAATGACTGGATGCCTTCAAAGTGCTTATTAATTGTGAGTCGGTGACTCTTGCTCGGATTGCGCCACACTGGGATGGTTTGGGGTTCTCCTGATTCAAATCCCAAGAGAGGAAGTAAAGCCTGATGACCACAAAGCCTGTAAAAAGGAGGTGCAGGGTGAACCGTCTGACCCTTGTAAGAATACAAAGGTGCCCCAATTAACACATGATGAGTGCAGAGTGATGCGCTCTGGATTTTTCATCTCTCTTATCCCCAAGCTGTCCAGTTCAGGATTTGCTCATTCTCCTGGCCAGGCCCTGGCTCCAGGGGGCTCTCAGTCAGAAATGCGTGTCTCAGGGAGGAGCTGGTGGAACAAGCAATGGTTCCTTCCATTGGATTTTCTATGAGAAAGCCAATGTCTCAAAGTCCTAAGTGAGGTTTTGCTGAGAGTTGTGTGTAAGTGGATATTGGTGGGGGACCAGTGCCTTTTTGTATGTTATTTATACATCACAGCTTTTGTTGCCACCATACAATGTAAGACACTATCATGAGTTGCAATAAAGACAGGATTTGGCCAGCCTTTCACTGTCAGTTTCTCGTTATCCAAGGGATGGACTTCATAGTTTCCACATGAGTCATTTACTCTTTTTTCTTTCTATTCCTTTAAGAACACTCCTAGTTCCTGCCAGGGAAACTTAACATCACCAGGCTTGAAAGTAACAATCCTACTCAACTACAGATCTAAGAGTTCATGGAGGAAGAGGAGACCCAGAGGGTGCAGGGAGGGTGTTATTCACAAATTATTTCATTCATGCCTGTGTATGTTGAGAACTGCTATTCTCGGCTGCCAGAATGCTCCTTAGAGGTGAGGATGGTGAAACTTCATTTCACATACTTCAGCATGTTATCAAGAATCCTTGTAAGAAGATATCATGCAAGAAAAAGTCAATGAAAGAAAGGTCAACCCTCAAAGAGATGGAGTCACTCAGTGACTGTAACAATGAGCTTGAGCGTGACAGACGGTGAGGATGGCACAGAATAGGGCAAGGTGCTGAGCTGCTGTCCACAGGCTTGTTAGAATTCAGAGTTGCCTTGACCACACCTAACAATAACATACAATTACAAAGACCACCTAAGTCTTTGTAAAATTTTTTTTCTTGTCCAGCAAATCATGCTGGAAAAAGTAAAGGGACAGCAAAAAAGAGGAAGTGCTTCAAGGACATGGATGAACACAGTGGCCACAACGGCGGGTTTGGACACGGTGGGACCCGTGAGGATGGTGCAAGACGGGGCTAGGTTTCCAGCTCTTGTTCACAGGGTCACTACGAATCCTAGTAGACTCAACAGCCCCTGACAACAACACCACCATCATTTACAGCTTTGGACGCCAGGTGGAGGATTGCCCGGGTTGGAGCCTGGCGGATGGCAGTGGTAGCAGTGGGTTTGGGTTTTTGTTTGCTGTATTTGTTAACTGTGTTACTTGCCGCAGCTGAGACTTCTGAAGCCTCCAGTTCTCCCTAAGCGATAACGCTCAAGAGTTAAGAGACTCCCACACTGACAAAATTATTGACTTTCCCCCTCACCTTTCTCTCTCTTTTCAAAATTGCTGTTTGATTTTTCTGTCCTTTTCCTCTTATAGATCATTCTCGAAGACCTGTAGGTCTCTTCCCTCCCAGAACAGCAATCTTTATCCTACGCATGCCCTCCGTAATGCCTCGTTTTTACTTCCACCTTAATTGTTACATACACGCACATGGAGAACTTTACAGACCACAGAAAACAGTTTGATGTCCAATAACACATTTTCCCCCATGCGAGTCATTAGGAGTTGATGATTGAGAAGGCTTCTAAGAAAAAAAAAGTTCATTTCCTGTTTTAGTTCTGAGCTTTGTGATACCTCGGATATGCAATATGACTAGTAGGTGGTTGGTTAACTGATTGAGATTACTAAATAACCAATTACGATGTTTGGAGATGAGCCACGTACACTCTAGATGTTTCACTCCTCAACAAGTTCTATTCAAGTCCTACTCTTTCTTCCAGTCTGGCTGTGTGGGTCTCTGGAATCTGCAGGTGAAAAGGAAATAGTTGCTATCAAAAAATCCTCACAATCTCTGTCATATTCAAGCCTATGGTGGTAGCTGCTCAGTCAATCCTTCTTGTCGAGGGCCCTCCTCTCCTGGGGATCGTGCAGGATAGGCCAAGTTCAGAGCTGTTGTTCACAGGGTCACTATGTGTTGCCGTCAACTTGACAGCACCTAACAACAGCATCAAAAAATTCAGGTAAGGTAGCTCTACAGAGAAGCAGAAGATGACATTTAAATGTTAGATTTGAGAAGGCGAAGAGATTTACAATCAGAGAAATGCAAATCAAAACCGCAATGAGCTGCCACTTTACAGCCATGATTATGGGCTAGCTATAATCACACAGCAGATAAGAACCGGTGTTGATGAGAATGTGGAGAAATTGGAACTCTCATACACTACTGGTGGGAATGTAAAATGGTGCAGCCGGTTTGTAAAAGCTTGGCAGTTCTTCAAATGGCCAAACCCAGAGTTACAACCTGACTCAGCAGTTCTCCTCCACAGTATGTACCCAAGAAAATGCACGTCGGCACCAAGGCTGATACGTGACTGTTCAGAGCAGCATTGTTCATAAAAGCGAGGAAGTGGAAACAGCGGAAATAAAGGAAATCTAGTAAAGACAACGGAACAGTATTCAGCAAGAAAAAGGAATGAAGGGCTGAGACAGGCTGCAACATGCATGTAGAACCCCTGAAAACCTCATGTTAAGGGGAAAAGATCCCATACTATGAATCTTTTCCCAGGAAATATGGAGAGTAGGTAAGTCCACGGAGACAGAAGGGGGTGGTTGTGAGGAAATGAGCATTTGCGGGAGAAGTGGAGATAGTGAGGCATTACACAGGGGGTAGTGGTTCCTGTTTAAATCAAGACCAAACCTACTGCTGTAGCGTTTATTCTGACTCGTTGTGACCCTCATGTTTTTGAAGCACTAGTTTACCTTTTATAAGAATGTTGTTGTTGTTGTTGTTGTTGTGCACCACGGAATCGAAATCAACCAATCTCTGACCCTCGGGTGGGTTTTCAGAGGCAGTTAATCTCAGGGGAGGAGATTGCCCATCCTTCTCAGAGCAGCTGATGGCCTCGAACCATGAGCCTCTGAGAATGCAGCACAGCTCTTTGCCACTAGGCCATCAGAGCTCCCTCCCCATTACATTTTTGAGATTGTAAATCTTACTAGAAGGTGATTGCCCTTCTTTCTCCTGTGAGGCCTCTGGTGGATTTGAACCTATGACTTTACAGTTAAGAGCAAGATCGGTTATACACTATGCCACCAGAGCTCCTGGGTTTCAGTCTAGGGTAAGGAAAGTTGAGTATGGTGATGGTTGCATAACTTTGTAAATAGAACAAAACCCACGGAACTGTAGACTCTAAATAAGTCTGATGTGTAGCATGTGAAGGCTATCTCAACATAACCATCTAAAAGGAGCTCTGGTGGTGTATAATGTATATAAATGTCTTTGGCTACTAACCAAAAGGTTGATGCTTCAAATCCACCAGTGGCTTCACAGGAGAAAGATAGGCAGTTTTCTCCTGTGAAGATTGGAAACCCAACAGAGGGTCATTACCAGTTGGACTTGATTCAATGGCAGTAGTTTTACAACTGGGGACACACACACGCTAAACACGACCGTGATAATGAAGGGAAAACCCCAAACCATAGCAATGCCACTACTGGGAATATACCCTAAAGAAACCATAACTGCCATCCAGACAGATACATGCACAACCATGTGTGTTGCTGCATTATTTACAATAGCAAAGAGATGGAAGCAACACAAGTGTCCATCAACAAATGAATGGATAGAAAAACTATAGTATATTCATACAATGTAATACTACACAGCTGAAAAACAGTGCACTTGAACATTACACAACATGGGAGACCCAGGAACACACTGTGCTCAGTGAAATATCTCAGTCACAAAAGGATAAATACTGTATATAGCAGCACTGTTATAAAGCAGGTCTGACATGGGAGATTGGGAGGAGAATGGGATAAAAGTGGATAGATAATGATCATTGCACTGGAACAGAAGAAAGAATTGTCTAAAATGAATATATGATTAGACATTATACCATTATACCTATTACAACAGCCCAGAATAAGAGATACATCATTGCAAAGAGGACTGGTGGGTGGCTGGGAAGTTAGGTAGTTGTGCAACAATGAATGAATATTAAAAAAAAACAATGTGAACTGGGGTAGAGAGAAGGGAGGACAAGAGGGTAAAATGTGCAACAGTGAATGAATGGAAATCTAACTTTGTAAATGTTCGTTAAAATCACAACTAAAGTAAAATTTTATTAAAAAAGAAAAGACAGAAACCATGAACCCCTGGGCAAACCTTTTCAACAGTGTAAAACTGGTAGTACAGGATGCGGGAAAGATAATCTAAGAAAATGTAAACTTTTCAAGTAAGATAAAATTGGATTATCTAGAAAGATACTTCAAGAACAACTTCCTTAGATGACTTTAAATTGACTGCTCAAAGAAATCTGGATTGTTCAAGAGTAATAGTCATTTGTTAAAAGATAAACTTGTATTCAATACTGTGTCGCAACCAAACTAAATAAAGATCTATTGGCAATGTGTATCTCCACGCCCTGTGAACAACCCCTGGATCATTCTAATCCCTGCCCCAGAGGGACCTACAGAGGCTGAGTGAGCACTCTGTAACATGGCAACGAAAAATCAGTTTGGTCATCTGCCTCAACATTCCCAGTTCACTTCTGAAAGTATTTATCTATACAGTAATAGCCAATTTTTTTTAAAGTAACAAATAGGACCTTATTGACAAGCATTTTACAGGAATGTAAAATGTGTGAGTCCTCTATAAAACAAGAATGTAATTTTACTGACAGGGAATATATAAATAAAAGGAATATTATTCTATTGGATTGAAGAGAATGAAATTCTCTTCAGATTATTCCATAGATTCAATATCATTTTAATGGGAAAATAAACAAAAGACAGTGAAAAAATGCATGTGTGTGAGACAGAATGTCAATTTGAGGGATAATGTGTGTGTGAGAGACAGTGTGTATGAAAGTGTGAGAAATTGTGTGTGTGTGTGTGTGTGTTAAAAAGTGTGATAATATGTATGATAGTGTGTGTGAGAGTGTGAGTGTGTGTGTGTACAATGTGTGTGTGTATACGAGAGAGTGAGTGTGTGTGCATGCTGGTGTGTGCATGTGTGTACAGGCCAGTAGGTAAATTTGTCTACAGAGATGGGGAACACAGTTTGGACAGGGTAATTCTCAAGTGTTTTTGTTTTGAGATTACAGCCAAGAATTTTTTTAAAAAACAAAGAACAATGAAGGTAGACTGTGAGGCCATCTTATACAAAATTAGAGGGCCAGAAGTTGTTGTTGTTGTTGTTGTTGTGTGCCATTGAGTCAAAACCAACTACAGCTGACCTTCCAGTGGGTTTTCAGAGGCAGTTAATGGCATGAGAAAGGATTGTTCATCTCTCTCCCATGGAGCAGCTGGTGAATTTGAACCACGTACCTTTGCACTGGCAGCACAATTCCTTACCAAGCCTCCACAACTCCTCTGAGGAACAGAAGAGTCTGGAAATAGACTCCCATATTTATAAGAACTTAGTAAATGACACTGAGCCATGGCCAGATCTGACACTGGAGAGACCCTGGGCTGGGAAGTATTTCCATTATAATTTGAAAAGCCTTAAGCCCTGTCTCAGAATAAAAATCTGGTTACAAGAACTCAGATATGTCTACAGCCATTGTTGCCAGCTGCTGTCATGGCGACCTCACGTACAACGGAATACAAACCAGCCTAGTCCTGCTCCGTGCACACGATCAGACTGTTGTGATCGATACGGTTTTAGTCTAACTTAAGTCTCCACTGAAACCTGTTCAGCATCAGAGTCACACATAATCCACCGCTGAAGGACCGGTGGCTGTGTGTGAGATGCATTGACTGGTAATCGAACCTAGGTCTCCTGCGTGAAAGGTGAGCACTCTACCACTGAGCCACCAATGCCCCACACATGGTGATTCTAGAGTTAAATTGTCATGTAAAGGAGGAATTGTAGCTATTGTGTTAAAGATACAGCTTCCCAAATTTTGAGAAATAAAACTCAAGTATGAAGAGGTATAAGCAGATGCCACTTAGCCTGTTCTGGGGGCCTGGCTCAAGTCCCAAGAGCCATAAGGCATGTCACAAGGAGCTGTGACAAGCTTCCATCAAGGCGTTCTTTAACCAAGCGAAATAAATTCTTGTAACCAGATAATACCTATGTGAGTGTGTAATTTCTACAGACCTAGAAACTTAGAATAAGCATGCCAGCTTTCCACAACTCTTCCTTTCAAAAACCAACAAAATTTTAATCTCTTCTTTATAACACACATAGAAATTCGTTCTAAATAAATCAACACCTTGACGCCACCATTCAACTACTAGGAATTTCACTTAGTAAAACACACAAAAGCTTAAGATCTGTGTACAGGAATTTCACGTCATTATATCTACTGGCCAAACATAGAAATGGTAAGCATGTGTTTAGGACTTACTGTAAATCACACACTTTGCTTGAAGTTCTTTACAGAGTACCTTATTTGCTTTTCCCAATAACCTTATGGAATAGGTGGTATTATTATTGTTGTTGTTGTTGATATTTTTTTATTAATCTTTCGCCTTGTGTCTTGGGAGACTTAGTGTCAGCTGCATGTGGCCTCTGGGCTTCTTGGGGAGGGGCCGTCTTCTAGGTCGTATAGACCTGGTGTGTCCACTTACCATACAGAGGTAACTTGTGGTCGCTCTGTGAAGCTGAACACTGTGACACCAATGTGTCAATGCGTAATGGCTACCCACGTGGACGGCGTTTGGTGGTGCTCCCCAGTTGAAACAAGCTTGGAAGCAGGAGTGGCATCCACTTCCGTAAATAGCTTGCCTCCGGAAACCCTATGAACCTGGAGAAAGGATGAAAGTTGCGCATACAAGTGTAGAAGACTCTCGTTTATAGGGTCGCAATGAGTCGCCTATAACTGGATGGCACTTAACAACAATAACATTATTAATTTTAATGAACATTTCCAGAGATGTTGGATTTCCATTGATTCATTGCTGCATTTTTCTCCCTATTATTGTTATTTTATAAGGACAGAGGTAATGTCACAGAGAGGTTATGTTATTATCCAAGGTCATATCTCTGGGAGCTCTGATGACCTAGTGAGTAAGGAGTTGCACTGATAAACCAAAGGTAGGTAGTTCAAATCCACCCACTGCTTCTCAGGGGAAAGATGGGCAGTGGCCTCACTAGGAAATTGACACTCTCTGAAAACCTGCCAGACGGTTGGCTGTAAGTCAGTTTCCACTTGAGAGCAATTAGTTGTTGAACTCTGGACGTCTGCTTTCAAGACTCATATCTGTAACCAGTCCTATTTATTTCCTCAGCCCAAATGTGCATTATTCATTCATTTATTAAAATTTGAAAAGTATTTACCAAAAATATTTTACTAAATGGCCTAGGCCCTGTGCTAAGGACTAGAGGTGGTGGTTGTGGTTGTTGTTGTGTACCGTCGAATCAGAATCAACCCATAGCTGACCCCCCAGTGGATTTTCAGAGACAGTAAATTGCATGGGAGGAGACTGTTCATTCTTCTCTCTTGAAGCAGCTGGTGGATTCAAACCTCATGCCTTTGGGATTGCAGTGAAGTTTCTTACCACTAGGCCACTAGAGCTCCCTATTAGAGAACTAGAGGTACAATGACTAAAACCAGATAAGACCCTGGCATCATATTGAAGAGTCAGGTAGATGAAGATACAGGGAAATGTTTAACAGTAAACTGTAGTAAGTTCAAGGGAGAAAATATATGTAGTACTTTGTTATGAAATCTCTCAGTACACAGGAAACATGATGAAACCCAGGGTACAGGAAGGCTTTCCTCAAGAAGTGCCATTTGAGGTGACACCTGATGTAGACTGAGGGGTGGGTGTGTGTATGTCATGTCAGAGAGCGAGAAAGAGATGTATCTACAGAGAGAACAGCTAATAACTATGTAATGACACTGTCACAGGCCAGTGTGTTTGCGGTGCGGTTCATCACTCAGGCCAATAACGCCAAGGACCATTTTAGAGCCCTAGTCTTTTAGAGCTCACACTTGTCATCCTTTCATCAGTCTCCCAGCCACAGAATCCTAAAGCTTGATGGGGTGGAGGGTTCTGGCAGCTGGGGCCCTGTGAGGAGCACATACCTCTAGGGCCTAGGAGGGAAGAAGGAGGAACAGACACGTCCCACTTCCAGGGCTGGGACTTAGCATTCTTCGCATGCAAACAGCGCCTTTGGAAAGGACACACCTGCATTATAGAATGAATGTAAGCTAGTCTGGAGGGAGGCCACTCCTTGTGACCTTAACTAACCTCAGCCAGTGCTCCTTAATGTGGAGTTGGAACTGACTCATACCTGCCTGGTCAGTGGGTTTTCAGGAAGCTGTAAATCACATGGTGGGAGACCGTGACCCTTTCTCCTGAGGAGCTGCTGGTAGATTCAAACCACCAGAGAAGGTCCTGGCTGCGGCTTAGCAGTGCAACTCCCTATGGACTGTACCCTGAGAGGCCTTACATACGTCCCATTCCAGAACTGATGGAGACACAAGCCAAGGACAACGGACAGAACTCTCCAGGCCATGGGCGCGGGCTGCCTCCTGGTCACACACAGTCATCTATTTAACCTTCACTGGGAAGAAAGCTGCCCCAGACTTGCTCATTCATTCTAGAAGCAATTAACAGGGACATGCAGAGCAGCATGGTGCAGGCAATACAACAAAATCCTCTATTCATAAGTCTCATAGGACCTTTTGGGAACAAGGTGTAGTTTTAATAAATAATCACAATATAACTGTTAGGGAAAGCAAGGCTTACACATATAAAAAAACGAAACTCTATAAATATA
>NW_006399765.1:1510074-1538278 GCF_000299155.1 Elephantulus edwardii
TAATCATATCAAACTGGCCAGCCAAAACATCACAAATAGTAAAAGACAGATGAAATCAATCTCTCTCTGTCTATATTCAAAAACCAAAGTGTAAATTATGGTGTTTTGTGTTTTGCCTCTTAAATGTGGAATTACATAGGACTTTTTTTTTCTCTCCTATTTGTCCTGTATTTCTCAGTCTTCTAATAAACACTTCTATGGTCAGATAATAAACATTCTTTACATTCATTGATTAGTTCATTCACTATTCACTGAGTGCTGCTATTTTGCCAGGCACTCTAAGTACTAGACTTCTCAGGAGTGTGGCTGGACACAGGCACAGAGGGAGAAGCAGAGGGGACTGGTGGGCTGGAGGCTCTCTACAGGCCCCTGTAAGACATGACAGAGACAGAGATACTGGATCTTTTGCTAGCAGTCCCTAGGTGGTGGAGGCAGTTAAGCATTTAATTCCTACGCAAGAAGTTGACGGTGTGCACCCACCAGAGATACCTGAGAAGAGCCCTGGCAACCAGCAGACCATAGCCTCAGCACCTCCACGGAGCAGGTTCTTTGCACAAACAGGATTTTATTCTAAGTGGGCATTTACTTGCCTGGTGCAGCTGTTACTGAGATACCACAGATCGACGGCTTTAACGAACAGAAATTGACTCTCTCACCATTTAGGGGGCTTGACTCAAATTCAACTCATTGCTGTGAAGTTGGAACTGACTCACTGCTGACCCTCCAGAGGCTGTAAATCACACAGGAGGAGATTGCCCGTCTTTCTCCTGCAGAGAAGCTGGTAGGTTTGAACCACCTGTCTTTGGATTAATAGTGCAACTCCAGACCCACTACCAGAGTTCCCAAATTCAAGGTTCTAGCCCTAGGGAAAGACTTTCTCTGTTGCACTGGAGAAAGCTCTGAGTTTCCTTCAGCTTCCACATGTCCAGTGTTCCTTGGGGAATCTCCCTATGCCTTGGTCTTCCCTGTGTCAAGGAGCTTCCCCGTGCAGGTGCCTGGGTCCAAACAGACACGTTATTCCACGATTGGCAACTCTTTCCTGGTTATACTGAGCTCCCCCATCTCTGCTGACTTTCTTTTCTCTTTTTTTTTTTAAAAAAATTATACTGATTGAGTAACAAAGTTTGAATACATTGTTTTTCACAAAAGATCCTTCCCATTTCCTTCACCCCCCGACTCATCGAATTGTGCAGCCCCATGATTAACGCCCTGCTCCCCCTCATCCTCATCCCTCTATTTCCACCCTTCCCCCACCTTGGATCCTCATACTCATTCTACAACAATGATTTTATAGAGCACTTGTCCTTGTGGGACTGAGTGAGTTCACTCAGCATAATGCTCTCCAGCCCTTCCCAAGTTAGGTAGTAATTTCCAAAATCACTGCTCCTACGTGCTGCATAGTATTCCATTGTATGAATGTACCACAACTTCTCAAGTCATTCTTTCGTGGTTGGAGATCTGGGCTGTTTCCACATTCTTGTGATGATGGTGTGCAAGTTTCCAGTTGAGCCTCAGTTATGGGTTTTTTTTCCCTTTTCGTTTTGTATATTAGAAGCAGTGAAATAGCTGGGCCTTTCTTCCCTTTTATCTCCTGTGAGTTACATGGTGTTACAGGTCACCCTCCAGGGAAACTCCCCTTATATCAGGTCAGGGCTGTGGTGACATGCAGGGTATAGCATCCCACCCTCAATCCATTCATAGCTGTTCGGTTTATCCAGTTATGGGGCATCGTTATCATATGTCCACAAAACATGTATTTTTGAAGGACGCCATTCAATCCATGATAGTGGGATTAAATAAATGCTAGCAAGAGACTCCAAAACAGTAAGGAAACGGCATGGTTCGTCATTGATGGTTGGGATTTCAGAGGAGGGCAGGGAAGGCACAGTTAAGGGAAGGCACAGTCCAGCAGCAGTACAAGGCTAGCGGAACCTGGAAAAGGGGTGGGATTCAGGGATACAGATGAACACGGACACGCTGGGGAGGGGCTGCCTGCTTTGCCGAAAATAAAACAAAACTAAAAATTTACCTTCAAGTCTTTCGCCACTTTCATTTTGGAGAAATAACCCATCTCAATCTTTGGGATGTGTCTTTTCTAATAAAACTGTCTTTACTTTTATCACCAAAACCAAATTACCATTGAAAGCAAATATTTTTATGGAAGGAAGCTCTGTTAATGTCAAAGGGAAATAGTTCTTTTATTTCTGATAAAAATATGTCAAGAGACTGTCTGACACGCTCAAATGTGCATCCCCTATACCTCACAGTGCATTAACCAACCCTCCTGGTTCTTTGGGGCTACCACACTAGATAGGAAAAGGAGATCCCGCTCGCAGGCCTGCTGAGAACTCTGTGAACCTATGGAACAATGCGGAAGAGTGTATGACTCTCACTCCACCCCCGCCCCTCCTGTCTGCTTCTGTGACACACTTCCAAGTGGACCTATGTTGCTGTGAAATGCAAGCTTTTGATAGAACACAATACATCCATCAGCCATGTGTTCTTAAAAGAGTAGTTTGGACTTGACTCTTCAACTTATGTTACAGTTAAGTACATCAGGGATGAGCAGAGTGTCAGGCACAGC
This sequence comes from Elephantulus edwardii, assembly GCF_000299155.1. Lineage (NCBI taxonomy): Eukaryota > Metazoa > Chordata > Mammalia > Macroscelidea > Macroscelididae > Elephantulus > Elephantulus edwardii. The sequence continues at coordinate 1,512,659 of NW_006399765.1, forward strand.
ATAGAGTCAACTGTGAGGGTTTGAACAAGTCAGGAGATCACCAAGGGGAAAGAGATGACCATGAGATAGCTGCATGGGACAAGAACGTATTTACTGGGGTTGACTTACAGACAGGTTAAATGCAGGAGATCTTCCAATCCCAAGTTTCTGGGAGCCATCTAAAAGGGAGAGAAGGAAGCAGGTAATGAGTACTGCCATGGACTGACAAAAGAAAAGGATATGTCTTGGGAAAAGTACAGCCAGAGGGTTCCTTGGAGGCAAAGATGGTGAAGCTCCGTCTCTCATACCTTGGGCATGTGGCTAGGAGAGGCTATTCCATGGAGAGGGACAGCATGCTTGGAAAGGTGGAGGGTCAGCGAAGGAGAGGAAGACCCTCAACCACTTGGATTGACACAGGGTATATCAGAGATGGTGAGGTGAGGATGGCACAAGATAGGACAGAGTTCAGAGCTGTTGTTCAAAGGGTCACTATGAATCACTTTGATTGTTGAGGGGGGGAAGAAACAAATGCCATCAAATCCTCTAGTGCATCATAAGTTGCACTGAGAACCAAAAGGTCACCAGTTCAAACCCACCAGCTGCTCCAGGAGAGAGATGGACAGTCTCCTCCCATGCTTCGGAAACCCAGTGAAGGGGTGCTGTGAACCCGAACCTAGTTGATGGCAGAGACAGAGTAATACTTAAGAAAACTGTGGTGAAGAATAAGGAAGTTAAAGGGACCCAAATGGAAGCAATGCGCCCACACTTTAAAGAGGTAAACTCATTGCCAATGAGTTGGAACCAACTCATGACTGGCCCTCTAGTGTGTTTCTAAGATTGTAAGTCACACGGGAGATTGCCCATTTTCTCTCCTTTGGAGACACTGATAGACTTGAACTTGGCCTTTGGGGTATCAGTACAATTTTCCATGGACTAGCCCACCAGAGTTCCCTAAAGTTACATATGTACTGTGTTAACACCAAGAGCAATTGCGAAGAACCCTGTGCAAGAAGATACATTCAAAATCACGTGTACGTGTACACACACACACACAAACACAAATCAAATGAGTAAAAAAAGTTCAGATGACCCCCAGAAAGGCAATAAAAAAGTAAAATGAAAACACATTAAAATTACAGGTTTAATTTGAAAATTACAGGTTTCGATAGTAATCTTCAATAGAATGATCTGAATATGCCAATCAAAAGATACAATTTGATCCAGTGAATTTTTTTTTTAAAAAAACCCAATAACAACAACAATAACAAAATCTAAATATAGGCTGCTTGTAATAAAGTTATTTTGAATTTAAAGTAAGGGTAGCAAACTAGATAAAGTAGATTTCAGAATAAAGTGCTTACCAGGGACAAAAAGGGATATTGCATAATGATAAGAGGATCAGTCCATGGAAGACATAAGGATCCTAAATGTGTATGTGTCAAACAACAGTGCTTCAAAACATGAGAAGCAAAAATGGAAAAGAAAAAAGATTGAGCTGAAAGTGAAAACCGATAAATCCATCATTATTGCTGGGGACTTCAATCAAAGCCAGTGAATAATAGAAATACTCAACATAAAATCAGCAAGGATAGGGAAGATCTGAGTAATACGATGGTCCAGGGTGCTCCTGTCTCCCACTTTATTAATTTTAGCGCTAACATAAACCCAAATCCCCTCTTCTTGTTTTTCTTCAGTTGGATGGGACAAGGTGGTATTTTCTAAATTCGGTTGGGAGAATAGAAAGGTAAATACAGCAAAAAAAGAGTTGTGGTAAAACATTGCTGACTTGCTTGCTTACACAGCATGCTGTCTCCTCTGTTGTCCAATACAGCAGCCTTTAGCTGCATGCGGCTATTGAACCCTTGAGATATTGCTTGTCTAAAAGAAAATAGTCTACGTGGCAGAAGAAGAATAAATGGCTTTGAACTGTGAGGTTGGAGAAGAGTACTGAGTATCCAATGGACTGCCAGAGAACAAACAAGTCTGTCTTGAAGAAAGTATAACCAGGGTGTTCCTTAGAAGCAAGGGTGGTGAAGCATCATCTCACATTGTCTGGGCCTGTTGTTAGGGAGGGACCAGTCCTTGGAAAAAGACACGATGCTGGGAGAGGTGGAGGGTCAGAGAAAGAGAGGAAGACCCTCCGCAAGATGGACTGACACAACATCTGTACCAATGGGCATATCTGAGATTGTAAGCACGGTGCACGATAGAGTGAGGTTCGGATTTATTGTTCAGAGTCACTATGAGTCAAAGTCAATTTGATGACACCTACAACAACATGTATAAAATATATACAAGATTTTGAAGACTTGATATGAGAAAAAAGTAAACTATATCATTAATTATATTCATACTGCTTATACACTGAAATAATCTAGGATATTGTTGTTAGGTGCTGTTGAGTGTGACTCATAGCGACTCTATGAACAGCCGTCCTGAACTCTGCCCTATGCTGGGCCATCCTCATCATCTCAACACACTAGGGTCCCTTTGCTGAAGTCACTGTGTCAATACAGCTTGAGGGTCTTCCTCTCCTTCACTGACCCTCCATTTTCCTGAACATGATGTCCCTTTCCAAGCAATGGCCTCTCTAGCTACATGCCTGAAATATGAAAGAGGAAGCTTTAGCATCTTTGCTTCCAAGGAGCACTCTGGTGGCACTTGTTCTGAGACTTACCTGTTTGTTCTTTTGACAGATCATGGGATAATCAGCACTCTTCTCCAACACCACAACTCAAAGACATCAACTCTTCTTCTGTCATCCTTATTCATTGTCCAGCTCTCTGATTCATAACAGGTGATTGAAAAGACCATGGCCTGAATCAGGTGCACCTTAGTCTTCAGATGGACATAATTTCTTTTCAGCATTTTGGAGAGGTCCCAGACAGTGGAATTGTCCGGTGCAATATGTCTCCTGGTTCCCTGACTGCTGGTAGCAAGGGTGTTGATTTTGTATCCAAGCAAAATGATTGACAGATTCAATAATTTCTTCATCTTTTATAATGTTGACTGATGGTTCTATGGTGAGGACCTTTGTCTTCTTTTTTTTTTATTATTATTTTTTATTTGTGTCAGTGTACCGTCAAATCAGATCTGACTGGTACAGGAGGAGATTGTCCCTCCTTCCCCGGCAGAGCATCTGGTGGATTCGAACCGTGCACCTCTGGGATTGCAGTGCAGCTTCTTGCCACTAGGCCACCAGAGCTCCCCCGACCTTTGTCTTCTTGATGTTGAGATGTCATTCATACCAAAGGCTGTAGTCCTTGATCTTCTGCAGCTTTCCGTCTCCTTCCCACTTTCAAAGGTGTGTCATCTTTATAACGCAGGTTGTTGATGGGTCTTCCTCCAATCCTGATGCCGCATTCTTCTTCATAGAGTCTGGCTTTGTGAATTATTTGCTTGACATACAGAGTGAATAGGGCTGGAGAAAGGGTACAACCCTGATGCACACTCTTCCTTACTTTAAGTCAGGGAGTGTTCCCTCGCTCAGTTTGGACAACAGCTTCTTGGTCTAGGTATAGATTCCCTATGAGCACAATTAAGTGTTCTGGGATTCCCATTCTTCTCAATGTTAACCACAATTTGTTATGATCCACACCATCAAATGCCTTTGTAAAGTCAATAAAGCACAAACAGATATTCTTCTGATATTCTCTGCTTTCAGTCAGTATCCATCTGACATCAGCAATGTACCTTCTAATATCAACTTGAACTTCTTGTAGTTCCCTATCAATGTATTATTCTAGCCATTTTCTAATTATCTTCAACAATATTTTGTTTGCATGAGATAAAATTGATATTGTTCATCCCAGGCCTTAGGGGCTTCAAAGGGCAGAGGTCTGTAGGCAGTAGTACAGGCAGCTGCAGCCCCACAGTGGGTCCTGAGCACTCCTATAGAGGTCTGTGGGCAAAGAGGAGGATAGCCCAGGCCCCAGTGGGATCCAGAGGCCCAGGGCACAGATCGGAAGGCACTGGCACACGCAGCTGCTGCCCCGCCCCACCAGGAGCCTCTGGGTCCTTGGGCCGGACCTTGGGAATGTGCTAAGAACCAGCACTTAAGATCTAGCTGTGCCACTGTCTGTTCCAATACCGCCATCCAGTACCCCATCCTGCTGCACTGTCATGGACCTCAGCTGTGGTCTGCAAAGTATGTCTTGTGCCGTGATGTTTGTTTGCCTGTTTGTCTTCATCGTTTGCTTTTAGAGGTACAAAAACTATCTGTCAGTTTGGTTATTGGGGAATTATTTGCATGTTGCCAATTACTTTATATCTTAAATGTATATAGGGCTGAATATTATTATTATTATTATTAGCTTCTATTAGTATAGTACTTTTCTGTCCGTCTGCTGTACTAGAGTAGCTTATGGTGTGCCCAAATGTTCTGATTTACCACTAGTGGCTCAGGCACCAGAAGGATCAACCATAGTAGAAAGGTTGCAACAGAGCACCTCGCTTAACACAGACTAGAAAGAAAGCTTGTCCATGCACTTCTGAAACAATGGGCCTTCGAAAACCCTATGAATTTAGGATATACTGGGTTAAATAAAATCTATCTTAAACATTCATTTCACCTTCTGATTTTTTACATATTTGTTTTAAATGGGCTATTGTTGTCGTCGGTGTGTGCCGTCAAGTCAGAACCAACTCATAACTCACCTTCCAGCAAGTTTTCAGAGGCAGTAAAACACAGAGGAGGAGATTGTCCATCTCTCGCCTTGCAGAGCAACTGGTGGATTTGAACCACATACCTTTGACCTTTGAAATTACAGTGCAGCTTCTCATCACTAGTCCACCAGAGCTCCACAACTGGCTACTAGGTCATTTAAAGTCACATACATGGCTCCCACTCTCTTTCTATTGAATAGAACCTCCTCCCCCATTCTTCCTTGCCTGCCTTACTAGAGGGGCTACAAAGCTACGCTCAACTTCCCAGCCTCTCTTCCAACTAAGGGTGATCAACTAACACAAGGGATAACCATGTGACACTGGGGGCGGTCATGTGACGCCGTCTGGCCTAGTAGAAGGCTGCTGGGCTGGAAGTGGAATGGAGTTCTAAGAAGGCTTTTGTTTTCCCAAGGGGAAAAAAAGGCAAGCTCAGTTGGAACCGCTTCCTCACCCCACCCCACCTCACCCTTGCCTTTCCATTTCTCTGCCTTGAATGAAGGCTTGTGCTCAGAGCCAGGGCTGACACTGGGGTTATGAGAGCAGATATTATTCTCCCAAGGATGAGGGAATGAAGACACACACCTGAGTTCCTTCCCTAGTGGCACCTTTAAGCCCCTGACTGTACACGAGCTTATTTCAAATCTTTTGTCATGTTAGAAAAATGAGCCCCTGCTTTGTTAAAGCACCTTAGGAGGTGGTGGTAGCCTGTTCTTCGCACATGCACGTATTCCTAACACAGCCCTGTTTCTAAAGGGTGGATCTCTGGCCCTAAAACCAAGAAACCTGCAGTTCGCATTAGATTCCCGGGCCCTTCATCTCCTGGCTTCCCTTGTGGCTCCTCCCCCAGCCCTGCAAAGCCCCCAGTCTCATTCCATGCTCACGTGGGAACAATCTCATCTCTTTGTAGGTCACGACCCAAAAGATCCAAAAACTTCATAGCCTCCTTAGGCCGTTTCTGTCTTCCTCGTGTAAAGCGCACATCAGTCAGAACTGAACGAAGAGAGCTGACCTCACCTCCAAAGGGCAAGAGTCAAACCCATCAAGAGCCGCAGGGTAACACTAATTAGCGAAAAGCCACAAATGATATGTAATCAGAACCAGGGAACACGCAGCAGCAGCAGAAAGGATACCCTTCCGTCGCTCCATTCGCCGGAGGACACAGTCCAGTCCCACCTGAGTCTTCCCTGGGTAATCAGCCCTTGCTCCACCAGCTGTTCCTGGTCAGGGTGTGCTTTGTGGGCCCCTATTCTCAACATCCTCTTCCGGAAGTTCCTGGACTGTCTAATTCCGATTCTTGTGTGCTGATGGGCGAGAGAAAACTCTGGTCTGCTCGCTAATCTGCTGGATGTGAAGGCCCCTCACCATGCAGCAACTGCCTAAGCATCGAAAAATGCCCCTGGCAGCTCTGGGTCTGAAGTGAAGGCAGCAGAAATGCAATTGTGTTGAAGTTAATGGGCACTAAGAGGTTCTCAGCACTGGGGAGCAGCTGATTTCGATTCTAGACCCGACTTGTGAGGCCGTGGGCAAATGATTGTCATGGGAAATGGCAGCTAAATGGTCTCCTGGTCTCAGACTGTCCAACATCACCACCCAGTAATCCCTTCGCTCTTGTGAAAAGCAGATGAATTGCCAAACTGTGAGTCACGTCTGTTGATGTTCTTCCTGTCTTATCAAAGTAAATCACACATTTCATCCAAATGCTTAGGCTCTAAACCTAGGAGTCATTCTTGATCCCTCTTTACCATGTAACATGGAGATCATTATCAAAAACAAAGAAAGGTTTAAGCTCAACCTTCAAAATTTATCCCCAACCCAGTTGCTTCTCATTTCCTCTTTCACGGCCACCCATTATTGCTCAGCTGGATGCTTATTGGAAACTGCCAATCTAAGTGGTCTCCATCTCCTAACTGGTTTTGCCCCCTAATATCTACTTACAACTAGAAATAGCGATACAGTGACTATAGGGGACGTAAGGGGCTCAAACATGGTGGAGGTCATGAGAATGGCACAGGAAAGGGCAAAGTTCCAACCTGTTTGTAGGATTGCTCTCTGGTGGTTTAGTGGTAAGGAGTTCCACTCCCATCCCAAAGCCACATGGTTCAACTCCACCATGGAAGAAAGATGGACAATCACCTCTCATGTAACTTACTGCCTTTGAAAACCTTTTGAGGGTCAGCTGTGACTCAGTTCCAACTTGATGGGACAACAACATGAATCCTAGACAACTTGACAGCAACTAACAACAACTCTGGAGCCAGAAAATCCTACCGGTCAATTCAAGTCATTCCTCTGCTTTCAACCCTTCAGTATTTTCCCATCTCAGAATAGAATCTCCAGTTCCCTCCAGGGCTTCAAAAGTGCTCCTACCTACTCTGTGCTCCTTCCACTGACTCCATCATTCACCCTCTGGCTTCCTACCCCAGAGATTCCCTGCAAAGGGATCTTCCATCGTCTACAGCCCTCACTTCCTTCCAGTCTGCACTCAGATGGCACCTCCTCAAGAGAAGAAATATGACATATTCTTACTATCTCCTCCAGCTAGAATGTAAACTATTGGAAGTTATTATCTTCGCCTTGTTCACTGCTTTATCCCCAGTGCCCAGAACAGTGCCTGGGAAAGTGCTGGGTGAACAACTGAACAATTGAATGCATAACTATCTTGCTCAAACATGCCATTTGAGGACTGAAATGATTGTTTTCATTTTCTACTGGAGAGCAGGGAGGAACTCATCCTAGAGTTTTGCAAAGGCTTCGGAGAGCTCACAGTGGTTGAAACCCAGGCAGGATGTCCTATCTGCCTTTTCAGGTAGGTTTTTCTCCCACCAAAAAGAGGCTTCCCCAAATCTCAAGATGACCAGGTTGTTGTTTTTGTTGGGTGCCATCAAGTTGAGTGCGACCCATGGTGACTGTTTGGATGACAGATCTGAACCCTGTCCTATCCTGTGCCGGCCTCCTCACCGTTGACACACTAGAGCTTACTGCTGCAGTCTTCATGTTAATTCATCTGGTGGAGGGTCTTCCTCTCTCCTTCGCTGTCCCTCCACATTTCCAAGCATGATGTCCCTCTCCAAGGAATGGCCTTTCCTAATAGCACGTCCAAAGCATGTGAGATGAAGCTTTGTCATCCTTGCCTCCAAGGAGCACTCTCTGGCTGCACGTTTCCCCAGACGGATCTGTTGGTTCTTTTGGCAGTCTGTGGAACAGTAATAAAAAACCATTGGATCAGATGATCCCTGAAGATCACTCTAATGCAAAACTCAAATACTGTGAGGGAATTGGAAGCAGCAGACACATTTTCCCTGGCCTGGCCCTCCTCTAGAGCTGCTGCTGCATTCCTGAGAGAGTGACAGAGAGAAGAAAGAACCAAATGCCACGTGACATCACTGCCTGTATAAGGGGGCCCCTTCAGTTGGGTTGCAGTGCTAAACCGTGGCTCAGCCCTGCTGTCTCAGGAGTGTAACGTCAAGCAACCCCTGAGCGAAGAAGAGGAAATTGCACCACAGAAGGTAGCACATCCTTGAGGAGGCTGAGAGTGCAGGGCCTGATGTCAGGCTGACACTAGACTCCTATCCTAGCAGAGGCTACAAGAAATCACGCTGCCGCCAGCCTCACTGTGGGAATAAGACACAAAGCTGCAGGAAGACATCATTCTCAGATTCTGGACTGTGTATCAGCGCCCTCCATGGCTTCCTGAGACAAATCAGAAAAGTGAAACAAGGTCCCCGAATTTGGGCAGCAAGGGTGATTACGGGACATGGTCCAATCTCTGGCACATGGCAAGGGTTCAACAAACACTAGCTACTATTAGTCAGGACAATGTGAAACGCACTGTTAACTTGCATTTCCTGGAGAGAGCTAACAAACATTTGCTAGGTCCATACTCTGTGTGAGGTAATTTAAAGCAGAAAAGGGATTATGAGAGATGCCTACGCCTTTGGGAAGCTTGCGGTATTACAGAATGGTGATGCTGATGAAGAGACCAGCTAGCCTATTTTTTGAGCACTTGCCAAGGGTACTGCTGAGTCCTTTGTACACCAGGCCTCTGATAATCCTCACCACAGCCCTGGGTGCTACTGTTCTTACTTCAAAGATGAGAAAACTGAAGCTCAGAGACTTAGCCAGGGTCACACATGGGCTCAACTCCCCTCCGACTGTAATCTTTATGGATGCAGAATCCCCCATCTTTCCCCTGCAGAGGTGCCGGTGAAGCCAATACTTCTAATCTCCACAGGACAATGCTTCCTTTTTGGAAAACAAAAGTACTGCTGCCAGATGTTTTTGGCTAAAATTGGTGGACTAGGTCAGCACAGGGGTTTAAATCTGGGAATACATTGCTATGTCCGGTTAGACCATCAGACAGCAATGCGTTTCTTTACAAGGATGTCAAACCTAGAAATGGGAATGAACCACGCATCTCTTGTTGTAGCTAGACAGATCATTCTTGGGTTTGGGGTTTTTTGGGGTTTTTTTTATCATTCTTGTTTTAATATCAAACCTCTTGGTACTTGCAACACAGTTTCTTACAATGAGGCTACCAGAGCTCCCCTCTATTAGGAATATAAAGTAGAAAGGAAGAAGCTTTTCCTTCTCAGTGTCCTCAAAGCCTCTCATAATCTGCCACTTGCTTTTCTCTCTTTTTTTTATGAGAAAAATTTATATTTATAATTATAATTAGCCAGCTGGACTCAGTTTAGATGACCCCAATTTTGTTGGCAACATCCAAAGCATCATAGTCAGGAGCAAGTCGAACATAGGCCTTCTTCTCTCTACCAGGCCCAATCAAAGTGTTGACCTTGGCCACATCAATGTCATAGAGCTTCTTGGACAGCTTGTTTGATTTGATGGGTTGTTGGCCTTGACATTCACAATGAACACAAGTGTGTTGTTATCTTCTATCTTCTTCATGGTTGACTCAGTGGTTCAGGGGAAATTTGATGATGGCATAGTGGTCAAGCTGTTTCTCCTGGGGGCGCTCTTCTGGGGGTACTTGGGCTGCCTTCGGAGTCTCAGTGTCTCAGGCTGCCGGAAGGTGGGTGACGTGCAGATCTTCTTTTTTTTTTTTGCTGTGGACGCCCTTCAGGACTGCCTTCTTGGCCTTTAATGCCTTTGCTTTGTCTTCAATTTTGGGAGGGGCTAGGGCTTCCTTCTTTGCTTTTGGCGCCATCTTTGCAGAAGAGCAATCTGCCACTTTCTATCTCAGATTGACTTCCTGCTGACATGCCAACCTGTTGTCATTGAGTCGATTCCGATTCTTAGTGACCTGTAGGACAGAGAAGAACTGAACTGTAGTCAGAGGGTTTCCAAACTGTAATCTTTACAGATGCACAATGCCACATCTTCCTCGTGCAGAGGGGCTGGTGGGTTTAAACTGCTGAACTTCCCATTAGTGGCCAAGTGCTTAACCGTTGCATGATGAGGACTCTGAGAGCATTTAAAAGAAACTTAAGGGGTGGGTGAGTGATCTCCCAAGTCCGTATTTAGAGCCACATTGTTAGCAATATGTTCATATAATGAAGTCATGTGAGTCCTGGAGGTCTAGGAGAGAGAGCACAGAATGAGTTTGTAAAGATTGAAGGGTTAAGGAAGAGAAACGTTACTTAAGGGAGCTCTAGTGCCCTAGTCTGAGGAAGTTGCCTTGTTAACCCAAAGGCTGAGACTCTCTGGTGGTTCAAAACCACCAATGGTTCTATGGGAGAAAGACAGGCAATCTCTCCCTCTGTCATTTACAGCATTGGTTCCAATTTGACAGCAATGAGTGACTGACTGAGTGAGTGAAAGTTACCTAAAAAGAAGATCATAAAGTTGACTTGGCCAGTAGCTTGAAATAAACTGTCCAAAGAGCCCATGAGGGATTTCTTTAACAAAATGCCCAGGTACAATTCAACTTGAACTCCCAGAAGCAGCTAAAATCTGTCACATAGCAACATCTTGAGCTTGCTTAAGGTAAAAAAGGAAAACAGGCTTTACTGAGGGGTAGGGACAACTCGAACCAGGAAGATGTTCCTCTTCAGAATGAAATGACCTCTTCACTGGACAGTAATTTTATACACTTGAGGCAGGAAGTAAAAAAAAAAAGCAAAAAAAAAAATCTTAACTTGGTGAAAGAGAGTCGGGGAAGCCAAAAGAAGTGAACATTTGGCAGGAGTAGCACGTAAGTGGGATATATGACTGGTGAAAGGGGGCCTGCCATCCAGTCTATTACAGGCTGGTCTTCAGACAGGTTCAACAAAACAGAGGAGATGGACGTACACAGGGACTGCAGTGGGCTTGCGCATGCTGGAGAGAGGAGGAAGGCACAGAATAGAGCAAGGATCCAATCTGATGTTTATAGAGTTGTTGCTATGAGTTACAGTCCTCTCAAGGATAGCACCTAACAACATTAGTAAATTTCCTCCTCAAGCATGTGTTTCTGACAATCCATTGTCAAGAGTTATTGGTGATGCTCTAAATCAAGCCGCTTCAGGAACAAGCTACCACATCTTACATCTGTTTGACAAGAGGGAAAAGATTTGTGAATAGATTGTGATATCCTCCACCGGCCAGACCTCAGAGAAAAGAAAACGTCTTTAAGGTGAGATGGTTAAGTCAGCATCAAGGTTAGAGGAACTGCTGTTAGAAAAGGCAGCTTGTAAAATCCAATACGGATCCTAGACTCATGTCAAGACTTTGACATGGAGTTGAGGCTCTGCTTTCAGATTACTCTGTTTACACATACTAAGTGCCCCTGATTTTAAGATCTAGTACACTTCTTAAGGAGCATTTACTAAGCGCCAGAAACTTAAGCCCACGAACTCTCTTAAATCCTATTTAATACTCAAAGCAACCCTAAAATAATTACTATCATTATTGCCATTCTAGATGGGGCTAATGGGGCTCAGAAAGGGGAACTCGCCTAAGCACTCTGGGACTGGAGCCCAAACTCTTAATCTCTAGCTAAGTAGCAAAAGGAGAGCTGATAGCGCCTGGGCGCGAGGTGGACGAGGCTTTGGGTGAGAGTCCTTTGCTCCAAGGTTTGGGGTCCTCAGCCTGGGTCACGTCTCATGTCAGGCCCTTGACATATCCAGGTGTCTTCGGTTCCACATCTGAGTCCTCTGGGAGTCGCTGGCCGCTACTGCCCCCTTCTGTCGGCAGGGCTCGGAGCCACAGCCGCCCCTGTCCATCCAGGCGTTCTGGAAACACCTCTGCAACTGGAAAGATCGCCACATCCGACCCCTGCCAAATCCCAACTGCTAGAGAAAGCGCAAACTGGCGGAAGTCCCTGCATTTTGCGCTTTCTTCCGTCCGCCCTTGCTTCCCTCCCCCACAGAGATTTTCCTTTTTCCTTCCCTGGGACGACGCGCTCAGCGGTCTGGCACCCAGCGACAGTCACCCAGGTTGCCATGGTGAAGGGCCGGGGGAGAAGCGCTCGAGGCGCCCCAAGAATACAGAAAGCTGGAGTGCAGCCACGGGGTTGTCATGGTGATGGGGCCACTGAAATGCTGGGAAAGGTGGGTCCAGCTGACGCCCCCAGCTTTCGGGGGTTCTGGAAGAGCGCGCGAAAGGAAAGCGCAAGGCCCTTCCTTTCCCTGTGCCGGGCACTTCCGGCCTCCCTTCGGGTCTCCAGGCCCGAGATGCAGGCACAGACCCGCAAAATAAGTAGTCTCTTGGGGACGCAAAGACTCCCCTCTCGCCGGAGCGCTCGGAATGCCAGGGATGGAGGAGGTCAAAGCTGCCAGAAGCGGCCCGCAGCGCGCGGTTGCCATGGTGACGCGAAGGCGCGTCTGGTGCGGCCGCCGACTAGCGGGCCTGCCTGGGGGAGGGGAAGGCGGGGGAAAGATGGTGGGGTGGGGGGTCATGTCCTTCCAGGGGCAGTGCCTCTCCCATTACTGGGTGGGTGGTGGACGGCGACCAAAGACGGCCAGCCAGGCCTTCCCAGACCTTAGTATAGGTGGGGTGGGGACAGCTTCCAGCAGGGGGCGCACTGCCGGGGGACCCTCTACCTTGACTTGAATGCACCAGAGTGAGCAAAGCGCTGGACTTTTTTTACCTTTTCATGGCCAATTAGGTTTTTGGTAGCATGTTGTTGTTTTAGGGTGTTATCAAATGCAATAGACTCATAGCGACCTTATGAACAGTCACCCTGACCCCTCCCCTTATCCTGTGCCATCCTCACCATCTCCGAAAGACTCAAGTTCATTGCTGAAGTCACAGCGTCAGTCCATCTCATTGGGGTCTTCCTCTCCTTCGCTGACCACCCCCAGCTTTCCAAGCATGAGATCTCTTTTCAATGAACAGCTTAGCTACATGTCCAAAGTGTGAAAGTTGAAGCTTCACCATCTTTGCCTCCAAGGAACATTTCTGCACCCTCTCCAAGACAATACCTTTTTGTTCTCTTGGCAGTCCATGAGACACTCAATACTTTTCTCCAGCATCACAACTCAAAGGCATTTATTTGTCTGTCATTCTTACTCATTGTACAGCTCTCTTATGTATAGCAGATGACTAATAAGATGTGCCATAACGCATTTATTCAGTCCTCTACTTGAAACAGGGAGCTCTGGTGCCTAGTGGTAAGGCATTTGCACTGCAATTTTGAAGGTATGTGGTTCAAATCCACCAGCTGTTCCATGAGAGAAAGATGTGCATTCTCCTCCCTTGTGATTAACTGCCTCTGAAAATCCACTATGGCTCTGAAAAACCGATTTAGAGGTCAGTTCTGACTCAATGGTTAACAACTATTTGAAAGACCTGCTGCAGAAGATCAAGGACTACAGCCTTCAATATAGAGAACATCTCAACATCAAGAAAACAAAAATCTTTACTACTGGGCCAATAGGCAACATCATGGTAGAGGAAAAAAAGTAAAGTTGTTGACAATTTCCTCTTACGAGGATCCACAATCAACATGTTTGATGTCAGAAGTCAAGAAATCAGAAAAGATATGTTGCATTGGGGAAAATCTGCTGCCAAGGACCTTCCCACAGTACTATAGAACAACGATGTGAGTTTAAAGACCAAGGTGCATCTGATCCAAGCCATAACCTTTCCCATTATCAGGTTTGCATCTGACATTTGGATAATGACTAAGGATGACAGAAGAGGAATCAACGCCTTTGTGTTGTGGTGTGGGAGAAGAGTATCGACAAACAAATATATCTTGGAGACAGTGCAGCCAAGGTGTCCTTGTGAAGGACCCCCAAACCACTGGTCCTGTTCTGTCCCGAGTGGACGGCGAAGACCCAAGACTCCAAGACACCGGCTTGATGCAACAGCAAGAGATAAGAGGTTTATTGCGGAGCTCCGGGCCGACCCTTATCTCTCGCAGGAGACAAAGGAGCCGACCGAGAGCAGACAAAGTTGGGGTTTTTTATACACTTTAGGGGGATACAACTGAGTATCAGCTTCTCATTGGGTGATGAAAGCACAATTTGAATTCATTGGTTCAGTGTTCGCTCAGGGTTTACACAGCATTGTTGCACGTAGCACTTGCGGCAGTCACGTAGCACATGTAGCAGTTAGATAGATCTTTAACTATAGAGTGGTGTCATAAATTCTTAAGTATACAGTGAGTTCAAACTCCAGGGCAGTGGAAAAGCACAAGATACATTGGTTATCAGTCGGGAAACAAAGGCACATGGGTTATCAGTTGAGCTTGTTTGTTCTGCCTTTCTGCTAGCTATTCTTGAAATACTGTTGCCTTGGATACAGCTGGGTGTGGGGCTCTACCAAGGACAATGGAAAATTCCTGAGTTTAGCTTAACTGAGAACTATAGAAACTATTTTAATTCAGCTGAGAACTATAGGGACTATATTAATTTAAATCTTTTCACTTGGAAGCAGGGACTGTGAAACTTCATCTCACATATTTTGGGCATGTTATCAGGGGATGGCAATTATTGGAAAAAGACATCATGTTTGCAAAGGTGGAGAGTCATCAAAAAAGGGGAAGACTCTGGACAAGATTGACAATTGGTCAAGTATTTTAGAGACGACGAGGATGGCACAGGATAGGGCAAGGGTCAGATCTGTTGTCTGTAGGTTTGCTGAGTAATAGTTGACTTGATGGCACTTAACAAGAACAATAACCCCTGAAGGGATGGCGCTCTGGGGGCAAAGTGTTGACATGTTGTGCTGCTAAGCAAAAGGTTTTGGGACAAAGATGGGAAGTCTCTTCCTGTTAAGATTTACAGCCCCCGAGACCTGAGGGAGGGTTACTATGTCAGAATCTACCCTATAGTAGAGGCAAGATCTACTCAAGGGTATTTCTTTCCAATATTTTTTAAATGCAGCCATTGCTATACCAGCAGCACACATACTTCTGTGTACTCATACCATTTTCTCTATAGGATAAATTCCCCAAAGTGAAATTGCCAGTGTCAGAAGCCCAATGCAATTTTCATTTTCGCGGATAAGGACAAATTGCTTTCCAAAGACACAAGCAATTTACCTCTCCACCAAAATTGGAATCCAATAATCTTAATTAGGATCATATCAACAGTGATGAACTGCTGTGGAAGAATTTTCCAGAGCCAATGCCATTTAGCCAGTTTAATTCTTTGACCAACTGTTTACACAACATGGTTAAGCGTTTTTTATTTACTTATTTATTTTTACTTTATGGAAATTGTTTTCATGGCATGTTTCTTTCGCATGTGGGTTTCATAACAAAGATCTGTCCTATTGTTAGGGGCCATCAAGATGGATCCAACTCAGAGTGACCCTAAATACATCTAAACCACACCCTGCCTGGTTCTGAGCCACCCTCACAATCTCTGCTGTGCTTAAAAGTCCATTATTCCAGTCACTCTCAGGCCATCTCCTGAAAGGTCTTCCTCTCTTTCACTGACTTCTGCTTTTCCAACATGATGTCCCTTTTCCAGGGACTGTCCCCTCCTGACAACAAATCTAGTGAGTGTGAGATGAAAAAATCTCACCATCTTGATTTCTTTTGTATCTTAGAGTCACTTCTTCCAAGGCAGACTTGTTTGTTCTTTTGGCACTCCATGATATGTTCATTATTCCAGACTCAAATAGACTGGCTGGGAAGCAAGACTGAGCATCCACTTGTGAAAGAATGGGACCTCAGTACCCCTATTAATAGCAGCAGAACATTAATGTAGTATGAAGAGGCCCACATGTTGGACGTGCACACAATACAACTGGGGAAACGCTACCTCTTCAAAGGTACCTTGGTGACATGGATGGAGCGAAACTTTAAACCAGTGAAGGGCCTTCGTCTGCTGAGGAGTCACGACTCACATCAGAAGACGTGAAGAGAAATAGCTGCAAACATCCATTAATAACTGGAACTTGGGATGTATGAAGTATGTTGTTGTTCTTGTTTAGTACCATCGAGTTGTTGGCGACTCATACTGACCCTTGTCCTTGACACTTACATGACTTTCTTCCTTTCTCCAGGTTCATAGGGTTTCCAGAGGCAAGCTATTTACAGAAGTGGATGCCACTCCTGCTTCCAAGCTTGTTTTAATCGGGGAGCTCCACCCAACACTGTCCACCATGGGTAACCATTCTCACATTTGACTCATCAGTGTCACAGTGTTCGGCTTTGCAGCAACCACGAGTTACCTCTGTAAAGCAAGTGTACATACCAGGGCTACACGACCTAAAGAACATTTCACCAAAAACAATTAAAAGGCAGGCCTGAGGGCCTTGGAGTAGAGTCACCCACCTTTGGCTTGGGAGCATGACTTTCTGTCTGCTAGGCCAACTGCTCTCTCTCTCTATGCTGTTGTTATTGTAGTTGTTAAGTGCCATTGAGTTATAGGCAAACATAATGACCCTATGAATGAAAGTCCTAGACACTTGAGTGACTTTCATCCTTTCTCCAGGTTCATAGGGTTTCTGGAGGCAAGCTATTTACAGAAGTGGATGTTACTCCTGTTTCCAAGCTTGTTTTAATCGGGGAGCTCCACCAAACACTGTCCACCATGGGTAACCTTTCTCACATTTGATTCATCAGTGCCACAGTGTTCGGCTTCACGAAGTATAGGTTGAGGAAAATCAGAAGTTGAACATCATGCTTGGGAGAGCAGAGGGTCAGTGAAAGAGAGGAAAACCCTCAACGAGATGTATTGACATAGTGACTTGAAGAATGGATTTAAATACATTAGAGATTGTGAAGATGGCACAGGATTTGGCAGGATTGCGTTCTGTTTTCTGTGGGATCGAGTTAGAGCCAACTTGATTCGCACGCAACAACAGTAACAGCCTGGACCCAAAAGTTGGCATTCCACTTCACCTAGCCATGCCACAGAAGGAAGGCGGGACAATCTGCTTCTGTAAATTCAAGAAAACCCTTTGTTTGACTCTGAAACACATGAGGTTGCCACTGATTGGGAATCAAGTCAACAGCAACAGGAGTTTTGGTGTGGTTAGTGTAGTTGGTTAATCATTCAAATCAGGGCCCAGTGACAGTCACTGTGTGGGTGTGTGTTTGGTCGGCTGCTCTCAGGAGGAGTCATTATGAATCACAGAGAAGATTTCTCCCTGTTATCTATGTCTTGGCTCAAGGACCACTTGTATGAGGATGCACATCAAAGAGAAGCATTGGCTTCACTCTGCAGACATAAGTACCACGTGCTTCTGGGCTCTTTACTGGGCACCGTGAACACAAACCCTGTTGTTAAGGAACTCTGGGTCTAATCAGTGATAAGGGAGGTGGCTAGTCTTAATTTCCTGGCTGGAAGAGAATGAACAACGCCTTCTAGATGGAGGGAACAGCCAAATAAGAGATATGTATTTATTCAGGAAGTATTTCTAAGCCCTTACTCTATGGTAGGCACTAGGCTGTGCCTTGGGATGCAGGAACAAACAAGTTTCATGTGGTCTCTGCTCTAGTTGGAGTTCTCAGTGCAGTGGAAGAGATACATATTCAACAACCACAGCAGTGCCTACCATTTGAGATGGTCATTGGGGTGGTGTGGGGAAGCCCAAAGAGGGTTCTGTGGGAGGCTTATCAGTGCTGGCCTGATTAGTAGAGGCCAAGGAAGACTTCTTTGAAAGGGTGGTTTTAAATCCAAGAAATGAATTATTAGTTGAAATTTTCCAGGCAGAAGAGCGTTCCTGGCAATGGGAGCAACCCAAACCCTGAAGTCAGAAAAGGTTTGGCTCTTTGCTGAAACCAAGATTTCAAAGTGATTCATTCCAGTTTGCCCTCTGCTGAGAATTTGCATCTCCACCTCAGATACACTGAATCAGAATCTACATTTTTAACTGGATCCCTAGGGGGATCTATAACAATCTCCTGGGGATCTCTGAGTTCTGATTCAGTGTGTCTGGGGTAGACATGCATGTTCTTAGCAGGGTGTAGAACTCAGTCAAAACCTAAGCTAAAAGGAAGCGGGCTGGGGGAGGGCTGAGGGGATAAAGGAGGTATGCAGATGTCCCACTTTGTGCAAAGCGTTGCACCTACACGAAGGCATTTTCCTTTTCATTTGAAAGCAGCAGGTTAGAGAACAGTAGAAAGATAAACAATGTATGTTTGGATTAGAAACACATTTTGCAATATCTGTGCAGAGGAGAGATTGGAAGGGGAATGGTTAGTTTCAGGACATCAGTTGCAAGGAAGCTACAATAGCAGTCCAAGGAAATGGGATTGTAGCTGGACCTGATGGCATTCGAAAGGAGGACGCATTCCTTGGAATTTGGAAATAAGGTGAATATAAGTTGAGAGTGTGAGGTGTGAAATCATCTTGTGAAAAATACAAATAGCTCAAATGCCCAAACAATAGGGCAATTAGGAAAATAAGTAGTGATATATCCATCTTGTGGTAAAGAGTTTTACATGCTTATATACACAATTTTAGATTTTTTTTTTATTTAGTGAAGAATTTCTTTTAATGCCATCCTTTGAGATTACAAAGACTTGCATTGCACAGAGAAGGATTGAATTGCCACCCAATGTTTATTGCTACAAAGAGATTGAAAAACTATGGTACATTCACACAATAGAATACCACACAACACTGAAAATCAATAAACTCATAAACCAATTCACAACATGGATGACCCTGGAGGATATTATGCTGAGTGAACTAGTCATGAAAGGACAAAAACTGTATAATACCACTGTTATAAAGCAGGACTGACATGGGGGTTGAGGGGAAACTAGGAAAAGAGTGGACAGAAATGAACAGTGCTTTGGAACAGATGATGGAAAGAATTGCTTAAAAGGAATATATGAGTAGGCATTATTGGTATGGCAATAGTCCAAGGACTGGGAAGGGGGAAGGGAAGAAATTGTGCAACAACGAATGAAATGGTTTTTTAAAAAAAAAAAAAGAAGGTGAACTGGGGGAGGAGAAGAAAGGAAAATGTGCAACAATGAATGAGTGAAGATCCGACTTTTCTGTAAATGTTCATTAAAATCACAATAAAAAGAGAGCTTTGGGGTTCCTGCTGGTGGTCATGAGTTATCATGCCTTGATTACCACATAGCCAAGTGGCTAAACTCCCAATTGCTTGTTATGCTTCAGAGAGCTGGGCAATGACTAAGGATGATGAAAGAAGAATTAATGCTTTCAAATTGCGGTGCTGGAGAAGAGTCTTGAACGTACCATGGACTGCCAAGAAAACAAATAGGTTTGTCTTGGAGAGGGTGAAACCAACTCCTTGGAGACTGGGATTTTGAAGCTTTGTCTCCAATACTTTGGGCACATGGCCAGGAGAACCAGTCCTTGGAGAAGGACATCATACTCAGAAGGGTGGACGGACAGCACAGGAGAGGGAAACCCCGGATGAGATGGATTGATACAGTATCTGGGGCACTGGGGGCTGTTGTGTTGGAATTAGTGAGATTGGCTTAGGACAGGGCAAAGTTCAGAGCTGCTGTACATAGGGTCTCTATGGGTCACAGTGACTTGACGGACATAACAACAACAAATAGCTGTGTTTGTATCACCATCCTTTTTTAATATCTGCAGTTCCATCTCCCACCAGTCATAATCTTATGATGATTTTGTTCGCTGTCTTGTATATGAAAGCCATGAACTTGACTGGTGCTCACTTTTGGCATCACACTAGTGGATTCCCTCTTTCTTGAATGATCTTTGTTGTCACATGCTGTCAAGTTGGAACTGACTCATAGCTGATCTTCCAGTGGGGTATCTTTGCCTTTTTGTTTGAAGTTTAGGAGGGGGGTTGTCTCTGCAGAATATATTTGAACCTGGGTTGCCTTTTATCACCTAGAACACAATCTCAGGTATAATTTGCATTCTCTCCTTTGCTTTTCTTTTTTCTGCATTCTGCTTTTGTTTTCAATCTAATATAAATTTTGCATTTAAAATTTAATATCAAAGGATCTCTGGTGGCATAGTGATTACAAGTGTTCAATTGCTCAACAAAAGGTTAGCAGTTCATATTCACCAGCGGCTTCAAGGAAGACAGATTAAATCTAATATCATAACTTTGAGACTCATCTTGTGTTTGTTTTACTTCCTCTTCCAGTAACTTAAATATGAAAATTCACTTTGTAAATCTTTTAAGAACAAAATACCATTGTATTGAGAGAGAAGGCTATCTTCTGTGCAGGTATTAAAAAGAATAAGGTAAAAAAATGACATAGAAACATATATAAATATGGCCTGGAAAGGGTGTAGCCAGAGTCCTCCTTGGAGGCAAGGATGATGAGGCATCATCTTTCATGCTTTGGACATGTAGCAAAGCAAGGCTATTCCTTGGAAAGGGACATCATGCTTGGAAAGGTGGAGGGTTGGTGAAGGAGAGGAAGACCTCCATTAAGATGAATTGACACAGTGACTTCAGCAATGGGCTCTAGTGTCTCAGAGATGGTGAGGATGGCCCAGGAGAGGGCAGGGTTCAGGTTGGCTGTTCCTAGGGTCCCTATGAGTCATACTCAACTCGATGACACCCAATAACAACCAACAGCAGCATGAATAATTGCTGCTATGTCAATTCCAACCCAGTCAGATCTTGTATCATGACTCCGGATGGGCATGGGCGAGAGCAGAAATATGCCAGAGGCTCTTCAGTGGCCAATCTTTAGGGAGCAGATAACAAGACCTTTCTTCGAAGGCATCTCTGAGTAGACTTTACCTTCAGATAATAGCTGAGCATGCAACTATTTGGGTGATCCAATGTTCCCGAATCACACATTCTATTAAAAAAAATGTGACCTATACATGGATTGGTTTTCAATAAGACTTCATATGCTACAGAGTAGAACTACTCCAAAAGGGGTTTCCCATCTGTAATCTTTATATTACACTGGTGTAATATATTATAAAGGGAGTTCTGGTGGCCTAATGGCAAGAAGCTGTACTGCAATCCTGAAGGCATGCACTCCGAATCCATCAGCTGCTCTGTGGGAGAAGAATGGGCAGTCTCCTCTCGTGTGATTAACTGTCCCTGAAAACCCACTGCAGGGTCAGCTATGGGTCGGTTCCAACTCAATGGTACACAACAACAACAACAACAACAACAGCAACATATCAGCACTGGTAGTCAAGTGGCAAGAAGCTATACTGCAGTCCCAAAGGCACGCAATTCGAATCCACCAGCTGCTCCACTGGAGAAGGAAGGACAATCTCTGAAAACTCACCAGAGAGTCAGCTATGGGTCAGCTCCAACTCTACAGTACACAACAACAACAACAACTTTTGTGGAAGCAGATTGGCAGGCCTTTTGACAGCAATATAGCAAAACCACTTGTAAAGGGGATTGAAACACCAACCTTTAAGGTTGTAGTCAACACAAACCATTTGTGCCATCTACAGACTTTGAAGGGAGCACTGGTGATTTAGCTTGTAAGGATTTATGCAACTAACCCAAAGGCATCAGTTGTTCAAATCCACCAGCAGCTCCACGTGAGAACGAGAAATCAGATTTGACTCGACGGCGGCACCTGGCAACATGGCATCATCCCGCATGATTTACAGCCTCAGAGGAACCGTGAGGGGCTCTGGTAGTGCAGAGGTTAAAGGACCTGGCTTTGAACAAAACAAACAAAAACCCAACAAGCCTAGGGGTCCAAACCCCACACCAGCCACTTTACAAGAGAAAGATGAATTCTGCTCATATAAAGATTTACAGCCTGGAAGCAGTTCTATTCTGTGGCCCTTGAGTCAGAATTGATTCCATGACAACTGATCCATGACAACTTGTTGTCACTGTTGCTATGTGGGCTTCAGAGAACACAATGGTTCTGAGGTAGGAGGCACCAGCATGGCCTGCTACCTGATTCCTCATGTGAGGAAGAAGGACGTTGGCTGTCTCTGAGATAGCTTCCCCCGGCACTCTCCAACTCCTGGGCGACCTGAAGCCATTAAAGAAGACTTGAAGTGGCTGCATTGAAACAGTGTGGAGTCCTCAAAGGAAATCGTATCCTTGGTGACTGCTCAACGGGGTGACGTGGGGCAGTCCTCAAAATAAAGGTATTTAGTGTAATTCTAGGCAGTCTTTTCCACATTGAAAAGCTTCTGTTTGATGAAAGCTTGAATTTAATGACTGTCCTCGTATAATACATGGAAATGCTGGTTTTCAGACTCTAACTACTTCTGCTGCAGGTGGATGTTCGGGGGAAGAAGCTTATGCTAAACGCCTACGTGCTGTTATCAAGTGGCAGAATGCAGATTACGCATCGCCAAAGTGATTGTGTACGTTCTCGGGAGATGATTTTATTTATCAAAATGAAATCCTCAGCACTTTGATGCAAAATGTGGGCAAATGATCAGAATGGCGCTGAGTGAGAAGGAGGTAATGAATCAAAGCAATCTTTATGGAGACCCTCTGTGCCGGCGTGAAGGAAGGAAGCAGCGTAGCACCGCCTGACATTTATTATGGCTTCTGTCAGCCATGTGCCAGGTAGAGTCACCTCAGGGGATGGGGACAGCTGCCCACGGTGCTAACCCGTAAGCAATACGAAAACAAGGGACTAGGAAAGATGGCACTAATTGCTGCAGAATTTCCCACAAGATTCCCTCAGAGTCAGCAAATTATAAGGTGGTCCCACTCCCACACATTTAAATGGAGTGGCAGAGTAAGAGGGCAGGAAAAGGGCTTTAGATCAAGCTTGGGGTGTGAAATGATTGAATTGGATCCCCAAAAGTGCATACATGTAATGATACAATGAAGAAATTATGTGATGGTCCCCATGATCTGTTAAACCGAATAGTTGTAGGATTATGGTTGGAATGCAGCACTCCCTAAGCCTTCGACAGCCCTGATTGGATGTAAAGGAGGATCCCCTACAGTTCAGCTCTGGTGACTTAGTGGTGAGGAGATGCACTGTCAACCAAAAGGCACACAGTTCAAATGCACCAGTTGTTGGGGGGGGGGGGGAAATGGGTAGTTTCCTTCCATGTAATTTACTGCCTCTGAAAACCCACGGGAGGGTCAGCTGCCAGTTGTTTCTGACTTGATAATACATAACAACAGGGACTAAAAAAATACCTTTCGTCTCAGTAGAAGTAAAGTAAAAGGAAAGAGAACTGAAAAGGAGACTGGAATACTACCAAGAAATAATTGTCAGGAGTGGAGTGTGTCTTTTTGGACCTGGGCCCCTGCACAATGAAGCTCTTTGACATCAAGGAAGAAGGCCAGAAATACGGAGATCTCCAGGGAACGCTTCAGCATCTACAGATGCTGAAGGAAAAAAAGGACTTTGTTTCTCAATTCTTTGTGAAGAGGGGGAGGACATTGTCTTAGAGTTTGCACCATAAACTTAAACTTCTTGTTGTTATGTGCTATGGAGTTGGAACCAACTCATAGCTGACCCTCTCGTGGGTTCTTAAAGGCTCTGAATCACATGGGAGCATCTTCCGTGCAGCGCCTGGTAGATTCAGATCTTGTGTGGTGCACTTCCTTATCCTTAAGCCACCAAAGCTCCCTAAGCCTATTCACACAGTCACCTAAGAGAATAAATTTCTATTGTTAAGGCCAACTACTTGTGGTGTCTGTTATAACAGTGTCAGCACACTAAGACAGGATAAGGGTTTTAAGCTGAGAGTACTTGAAGGTTAAAAAGAAGCCAGCCTCATGGAGAGCTGAGAGAAGAGTGTTCCATGTCAAGGGAATTATCTCAATGCTGGGACACAGGAAGTGTGTTTAAGAAGACAAGGAGAGGCCAGAATGGCAACAAGCAGAGAGCTCTAGAGATAGATGTTAATAAGTTGGAAGGAAAGAATGTTTATCTTCTTTGAAGTGGTTTGCAGTAATGGCCCAATGATAAAATTCTTGTCCTCCATGCAGGAGACCTGTTATCGAATCCCAGCCAGGGTTCCCGAGGCACAGCCACCATCTATCTCTCTCTGGAGAATGTTGCTGTGAGGCCAAGCAGAGTCTAGCAGAGCTTCCAGAGTACGGGGGACTAGGAAGAAAGGCCTGGCAGTCTACTTCAACAAACCAGCCAGCCAAAGCCCTGTGGATAGCAGCATCCTGATCCATAACCTCTCATGGCCAGGGATCGAGACCAGTCAAGGTTCTGTTGGTCTGTGCATGGGGTGATTGCGTGTCTGGGTAGTCGTGAGTTGGACTGAAGCGATGGAAGTGAACGGTAACAAGGAACTGCAGAAGACACCATGGAAGGTGTCCGCAGGGGAGTGGCACGAGCTGTGTTAGCTTTGGAAAGACTCATTTCGGCTCCTGTAGTGTGTTAGATAAAAAAAGAGTGTGAGGGTGCAAGGGAGAGAAATAAAGGAACTGGTCCCAAGAAACTAACAGGCCTTTATTGCGCGGTCTGAGAGGGACGCCAAGTGGCCCAGCAGCGTGGCATGCAGACAGGATCAAAATGGCATTCGGGCAGTTTTGGGGGATTTTCTTTTTATAGGTGTCCTGGGGAGGACTATGATGGTACTTCTTGAAATTTGGCATGTTAATTTAGCTGGGTTTTAGCTTGTTTGTTTGTTTGTTTGTTTTCTCAAGCTCAGACTCTTATCAGGATCCATTGTTTGGTCTGATCCTTGATAACCAACTCAGGTGTCATTAAGTTTCTCAGGAAGTGGACAAGCTGGGGTGGGGGTGGGGGGCGGCAACCTCCATATTCTCCCTTCATTGTGGAGGATGAGAATTGATGCCTTTGAGTTGTGGTGTTGGAGAAGACTGCTGAATATGATGGATTGCGGAAAGAACAATCAGTTAGTTCTTGAAGAAAGCCACCAGCGTGTTGTTCCTTGGAAGCCAGGATGGCAAAGTTTCGTCTCTCATACTTTGGGCATGTTCTTAGTTGCAGACTGAGGGTAAAGTGGTTTTTTGTTTTTTTATTATTATTTTTAATTTTTGTGTGAGTGTACCGTCAAATCAGATCTGACTGGTACAGGAAGAGATTGTCCCTCCTTTTCCTGGCAGAGCATCTGGTCATTCGAACCTTGTGCCTCTGGGATTGCAGTTGCAGCTCCTTGCCACTAGGCCACCGGAGCTCCCCGAGGGTAAAGTATTTTTATAATTATTAATAATGAGGCAGACAGCCAGGAATGAGATAAAATGGAGACCATAAAACAAGGGGTCAGCTGTTCTCAACTAAAGAGCCTGAGCTTCCCTGTATCTTTTTTGAAAATTATCAGTAAGTAAATCACAATGCAAATGTCTTTTGAAAACCTTCCCCTTGATTTAGGAGGGAGGGGTCAGCAAATACAATGCAAGAATTGCTTAAACCCTTAAGGATTGCCTTAGCGCCTCAGGGTGAATTCCATCCTGAAATAGCCTTTCCTTTATTGCAAATGTTTACTGTTGTTGGCTTCCCATACCATTCTTTGTAAAAGGCATGGCCTTTCATTCTCTGAAAGGTGGAGGGTTTGTAAAACAAAGGAAGACCCTCAAGGGAGCTCTGGTGGCCTAGTGGCAAGACCCTACACTGCAATCCCAGAGGTTGTTGTTGTTGTTATGTGCCTTCGAGTCGTTTGCGACTCATAGCAACCCTATGTACAACAGCCCTAAACCCTGCTCTATCCTGTGCCAATCTCATTGCCTCTGACACACCCATCGCGATTACCCCAGTCACTGAATCAATCCACCTCATAGAGG
>NW_006399765.1:1542598-1556254 GCF_000299155.1 Elephantulus edwardii
TATTTCCTTCAAAGCAGCTTGAACTTCTTCCTTCATCACCATAGGCTCTTGCTCATATGTTATTTCTTTAAATTCCTCTGTATCTGCCAAAGAAAGGAAGACCCTCAAGGAGACGGCTTGACACAGTGACTGCAGTAATGGGCAGAAATGATGGAGATGATAGGGGATAGGACAGGGTTCTGAATTGTTGCTTATAGTGATCACTGAGTCAACATGATGACACCTAACAACAAGAGATCCTTGGAGAAGGACATCATACTCAGAAGGCTAGAGGGACAATGGAGAGGAAGGCCTGGGTGAGATAGATTGATACAGTAACTAGAGTAATGGGGGTAGGTATGTCGGAGTCAGTGAGACTGGCTTAGGACAGGGCAGGCTTCAGAGCTGCTGTACACAGGGTCGCTATTCAATGGCACATAACAGCAACAATCCCAGCAAGTGGAAGATGACTCCAGCAAGACAAGAGTGGAGGCAGAAAGCGTGGATGGACAAGAATGGAGGGTTAGAGAGTCGATTCTGACTCAAAAGTGATGAGTTTGAGAGCTGTTTGCCAGAAGTGAGAACAGGAAATCCTGGGAAGAAGAAATTCTCACCATCTTCCCAACTGTTGAATTCCAAAAGTTATTCTTTATCCTATTTCATTAACCTCCTGTATTCAAACCAGTGGAGTGGGGTAAGTGGTAGATGCACTTGGTAGCTAAGATTGGAATGTTAATTCTGGCTGGAGGCCCCTCAGAAAGAAAGGTTTTGAAAAGTCAGCCGCTAACACGCTACACAGCACAGTTATCTGACACACACGAGTTTGGGCCAATTAGAACTGACGCAACTGATCATCCAATCCATCAGCAAGTACTGTTATGTCTACCTTTTAAACGCCCATCCCTTTCTCGTGTGCTCACAGCCATCATTTACACCGTCCTGGATAATACAGTCATTCCTCAGTTATCCTCCCTTTATTCTCAACTCTCTTACACTCTCTTCTCCATGCAGCAGCCAGATGGGTGGTTCTTAAAGAAAATCAGAATATTAGCTCTCCTGAAAGCCCTGAAGTGAAATAACCTAAATGACTCTCCACAGGAAATAGATGCAATAAATAATGATACAGAGATACAGTGGAAGAGTACAGACAGAAAAATTACAGTGGGAGTACTTACCAGGACCCATGGAGAGATCTGTCTTGATCCCCAAGATGGAATAAAAACCAAAGCATTGTAGAGTGGTTTGAATATTTTGCACCATTGGTAAAAGAAGAGGGGGGAGCAAAGGTGGCCGTGTGTCCAGCTGTGTTTGTATATAATATCTCTTCAAGAAAACAGGAACACTTGGTACTTAGATTGCCTTCAGCTAGGAGGCAATCAACTGGGTTGATGGAGAGTAGGGTCAGAGGGAGACCCCTGACCTTTGGGTACTTTCTGAGTTTTTAATTGTATGACTGTATTACCCGTTCAACAATAAAAAGCAAGCAAACAAAAGAAAGCAAGCCAACCACCCGTTGCCGTTGAGTCTGACTTAGGGTGACACCGTGTGTTGGAAAGTGGAACTGCTCCCTAGGATTTTCTTGGCTGTAATCTTCACTGAAGCCTTTTGGCAGGCCTTTCTTCCATCATGCTGCTTCCCCAAGCCCCAGGTTGGCAGATACTTACAAACTGCACAGTCCATCCAGGTTCAGGTTGTTTGTTGTGCAAGGTAGTGGTTGTTGGGTGTTACTAAGTCAGAACTAACTCATAGCTAACCCTCCAGTGGGTTTTCAGTGGTAGTATATCAAGGACCTCTCCAGAGTGCTGAAGAGAAATGATGTCAGTCTAGAGACTAAGGCAGGCCGGATCCAGGTCATGGTCTTCTCAATTAATTGCTATGCATCAGCTGGAGAATGACTAAGGATGACAGAGAAAGAATTGATGCCTTTGTGTTGTGGTTCTGGAGAAGAATATTGAACATACGATGAACTGTCAAGAGAACTAACAAATCTGTCCTGGAGAGGGTGAAACCAAACTGTTCCTTGGAGGCAAGGAGATTCCGTTTCACATACTTTGGGCACATAGCGAGGAGGGACTGGTCTTTGGAGAAGGACATCATGCTTGGAAGGGTCGTGGGACAGCACAGGAGAGGAAGACCCTGGATGAGATGGATTGACACAATAACGAGAGTAATGAAGGTAGATGTGTCAGGGACAGTGAGATTGGCTCAGAATGGGGCAAGCTTCAGAGCCGTTGTGCATAAGGTCACTATCAGTTGTAGTCAATTTGGTGGCACATAGCAACAACAACAATAGCAACATATCACATTAGAGCAGATTCTCCATCTTTCTCCCAAGGAGCAGCTGGTGGAATCGAACTACTTGCCTTTGAGTTGACAGTGCAATGTCTTACTACTAGGCCACCAGAGTTCCTTTGTTCAACAATAAATTCATTAAATTGAAGTTTTCAAATCTAAATGAAATAATCGACTGCCTTGGAAACGAACAGGTATGCCTTGGAAAAGGTGCAGCCGGAGTGCTCCTTAGAGGCAAGGTGTTGCTAGGAGACGCTAGTCCTTGGAAAAGGGTATCATGCTTGGAAGGGCGGAGGGTCAGTGAGAGAGAGGAAGACCCCTGTCGAGATGGATTGACACAGTGACTGCGGCAAAGGGCTCAATTGTGTCACATGGTTAGGATGGCACAGGATAGGGCATGGTTCAGGTCAGCTGTTCATAGGGTTGCTAGGGTCATCCTCAACAGCACCTAACAACAAGTTAAATAAGAACCCTCCTGCCTCATTGCCCATCTTCTTAACAGAAAAACAAGTTCTCTTTGACTCCTCTTCCCTAAAGGCCTCTAACAAGGTCTGTGCACCCATCTCATTTCCCAAGACTTTCTAAATTCTAATCAAACACCCTCCTTTTGATGTTCAGCGTGCAGGACTAAGGTCCTTGGGGCATCCGTGCTTGAGATCCCATGCCTCTAACCCTCCAGGTCGCCGTTCATGCTCCACTCCCTGCAGCATCTACACACACGCCACTGCTTCAGAGAGGCCTTCCTGGACCTCAGTTTAAATTCAGCCTCCTCCACCCTCATTACCAGAAGCCCATGTTTTGCTCTCTCCATAGCAACTGCTGTCGGCTGCAATTATGTTACTGGATTATTTACAGATGCTCTTCTGCCTCCATAATCCTGATGCTCAGGACAGTGCCAGCTCGTGTTGTTAAGTGTCACGGAGTTGGTTACCAGAAAACAAAACACTGCCCTGTCCTGCGGGTGTGCGAGTTGAAAATCAGAGGGACCTGGTCTGTATAACAGAGCTCTGGTGGCCGAGCAGCTAAGAGGCTGTGTGTGCTGCCAACCCAGAGATGAGTGGTTCAAATCCACTAGCTGCTCCGCAGGAGAAAGATGGGCAGTCTCCTCTTGTGCAACCCACAGTCTCTGAAAACCTGCTTGAGGGTCCACTGCAAGTCAGTTTCGACTTGGCAGCACTGAGCTGTTGGTTGCTGTCTGTAAACAGAGAATTCTGAAAAAAAAAAAAGAGCTTCACTCCATCTTACTCTTGATGTGAGTCTAGAACTGCGTTGAATTTTACAGGCTGCCTTTTTCTAACAGCAGCTCCTCTAAGTTGGCTGCTGACCTGCCTGTCTGCCCTAAAGAAGGCATCCCCTTTTGCTGAGGTCTGGCAGGTGCAAGATGTCACAGTCTATTCCCAAAGGGTCTCTGCATGCGGGTCTGAGAGATGCAAGATGTGACAGCACGTGCCGGAGTGTGTCCTGAATGCACGGTGTTTGCATCAATGTCATGTGCCTTTAACCAAGCACGTCCTCCCACTTACATGTTACCTACCTATCCCTGCTGATTCACTTGTGCATAAGTCCCCTTTGACTCCTCTGAGTGTCTTTCAGCCAATTAGGAATTTGTAATTTTGGGTTCCAGCTCCAACTATTCAAAAATATATTTCTTTTCATGTCCGGCAGAGTGGCCTTGTTCACTCTGTGAATACAGACGTCCTCCTGGCCGGAACAGTCCCTCTCCTCTAATAAGCCTCTGCCGTTTTTCCTTTAAGCAGACTTGCGATGCTCTGTATCACTTGCCATTCTCCTTCTCGGTGCTGTGTTTGAGCCCACAGCTGCAGCCACTGTTATCAGTTCAGAGAGGATGGCTCTTCTTCACTGACCCCTATTTTGCCAAGCATGGTGTCCTTCCTCTCTTTCCAGGGACCAGTCTCTTCTGGTAACATGTTTAAAGTACACAAGACCTGACTCATACTCTACAACAAATATTTGTAAATGAATGAATGAGTATTTCTCTGGTTTTCATTCCATCTTTGTGTGTCATGTACTGTCGAGTCAAAACTGACCTGTAGCTGACCCTCCGGTATATTTTCAGAGGTAGTTAAGTGCACAGAAGGAGATTACCCATCCTTCTTCTGCAGAGCAGCTGGTGGTCTCGAACCATGTTCCTTCGGGATTGCAGCGCAACTTCTTGCCTCTACAGCCAGAATATTTCTAATCTTAGCTGTTGTTTTGTCCATTCACAGTTTGCAGTCACAGCACAGAATCCTCTTTTAATTTTCCCCTTAGCTTTCTGACCTTGGGCAGAGAGCAAATTTCACCAGGTTTTTGTGAAGATTGAAGAAAATCTCAAGTGTCAAATGTACATTCTGGGGCCCGTGCCTGGCAGACCCCCCGCCCCCGACTCTCACAGTAGTGAGAGAATCATGCCCTCCCAAATGGTTGTGTGACATCCTAAGCCCTGTACCTGTCAATAAGGAGCCCTGGTGACATTGCGTGTGATGTTGTGATGTGTTGGTCTGCTAACTGAAAGGTTGGCAGTTTGAATACATCGGGTTCTCTGATGGAGGAAGGTGAGTTAGTCTCCTCCTGTAAAAATCTACACCTTCAAAAGCTGATGGGAGGTCTCTATGAATCAGAATCAACTCAACAGCAGTGAGGTTTTGCTTTTCATTTTATACTTGCCAAAGCTGTGGTGGCCTTGTGGTAAGAAGTAGCACTGCAATCCTGAAGGCATGCAGTTCGAATCCACCAGCTGCCTCTGAAAACGTGCTGGAAATTCAATTGTGTGTCAAATCTGACTCCACAGTACACAACAACCACTATTCCCAAAGACTAAGTTTCTCTGGTGATTTGGCTTCATGATGAAAGAGGGACAATCTCTTATCTGTGCAGTTTATAGCTTTGGTAACCTGCCGGAGGATCAGACTCCTCAACAAGGAGGAAGTGAGCTTGGAAATTAGGTTTTGGGTTTTGTTTTGTTTTTTCCTTTTATGCCATTAACAAGGACATAGTGGAGTGGAGTTGGTCCTAAATCCAATCACATGTGAATTATAAAAGGAATAGAACTGATACAAAGACATTTATTTGAGGAGGAAGAAAGAAGACAGAGAGCAAGAGATGCATCTATACACCAGGCAGCCTCTGGGATTGCTGGCAGCGACCAGGAGCTGACACGGACGAGGGACGACTATTCCCTGAGGCAAGACCTGAAATCTGGCCTCCTGCACTGTACAGAAAGAAGCATCTGTTGCTTAACACCCTCCACTTGTGATCTTTCGGTTACAGCAGCACTGGGAGCCTAAGACAATCTAGGAAACAGCAGATTCTATATCACTGCTCTCGATTTGAGATGAGAAGATTGGGCCCAAGTAGATCAGAGTGGGTGGCTGAAGCGGGTGCTGACGGCCGGTGCTTCTGACTCCACGCTCAGCATCTCAGCTTAGCAGGCTTCTGCCTTTACCTCTTTTGGCACAGTGATACGGAGTTGGGCTGCCAACCCAAAGGCAGGCAGTTCAAATCCACCAGCTGCTCTGAGGGAGAAAGATGGGCAATCTCCCCTGTACCATTTACAGCCTCTGAAAACCCACTGGGGCTTGGCTCGGCTATGCATCAGTTCTAGTTCAAAGGCACGTGAGGACAATCATACCCACCCCTCCTCCCGCCTCCTTCTCCCTTATTCCTCCTCTCTCCTCCCACCTCCTGCCTCCCTCCTCCCTCCTCCTGCCTCCCTCCTCCCTCCTCCTTCCTCTTTCCTCACTCCTCCCTCCTCCCTTCTTCCTCCTCCCTCCTCTGCTGGGAATGGAGTCTGTGTCTGTGAACAACCATCACAATAGTTTCCCCCATTATTGGGAATTGGTTGTTCGCCTTTTTAGTTTCCTTCCCGTAAAAGGGTGATACATCTTGGCTCAGAAAGCAGTATGTAGAGTCTCTAAACAACATCATCAAATTAAATGCCGTGCCACGCTGACTTAGGGGAGCTGTTCGTCTCCTCGTTTCTTAAAAGGAATGAGACGGTTGATCAGCTTTTGCCTCCGCATCCTGATGTGTCATGACTGATAGAAACACCAGCATTGGAAGCCCGAGAATTGAACCCACATTTTAATCTAAGTGCCTAAATATAAAGTCGTTTTCCCGAATGCGGCGCTCATATTTTATTTTTTCCGATTTAGATCACAGGCTGAAGGGAGCAAGGTTGGATTTGTAATGGCCTGGGGGAAGCAGTGAATCTCTGAAATGTGACAGCAGATGTCACCAGTGTCGCATTGCTCACGGAGCCGAGGGGGCTACCTGGCATTTCAGGGCTCATACCGTTTCTTTGGCGTAATAAACGTTTTTGTGAGCGTGTGGTGGCTTATTGTCAACTATTTCTGCCTCTATGTGCCCATGACGACCGTGAACACTGCATGCTCTTGACTTTGTGGATTCCCACAGTGGACCCGGTTGTTAGCTCTCGACTCACGTTGTTGTTGTTAGGTGCCTTGGAGTCGACTGTGATTCATAGCAACCTTATGAAGAAGGAATCTGAACCCTGCCCTATCCTGGGCCGTCCTCGTCATCCCTAACACACTGGAGCCCACTGTGTACTCACCGTGCTGATCCGTCTTGTTGGAGCGTGTATGTTGTCCTTTATTAAGGGCTTGCTCTTCTTGACACGGTGCCCAAATCCATGGAACACGTTTTCACCATCTTTGTCTTTGAGGAGCACCCACACTGCACTTCTCCAAGACAGACTTGCTAAGTTTTTGTCAGTCTATGGGATACCCTGAACGCACAGGGTTCGAATCCATCAGCCGCTCAACTGGAGAAGAATGGACAGTCCCCTCCTGTGTGATTAACTGCCTCTGAAAACCCAGTAGAGGCTCAGCTATGGGTTGATTCCAACTTGACATTACACAACAACGACGTGGGATAGTCAGTACTCTTCTCCAACAGTATAATTCAAAGGCATTGATTCTTTTTTTAAAATTTTATTAATTGTAATGAACATTTACAGAGATTTTGGCTTTCCATGCATTCATTGTTGCACTATTTTCTCTACCCTCTCCCCCCAGTTCGTTTTCTTTTTTCTTTTTGTTTTAATTGTCCCATTGCCATAGTGCTTGTCAAAACCAGTTCTGATTAATCTCCTTTGTCAGTGTGTCCTTTGCCATTCCCTATCACTCCTCCCTGAGAGAGATTTCACCCTGATTCATAAGGAAAAAGGGACAGAGTATTCGCTTAGCTACTTCCTGCTAAAAAGGGACGCTGTAGGTTTCAGGGTGAAGATCTTCTCTCACTACTCTAAAGGGCCCCTTTGGCAATAGGAAACACGTAGACTATTGTGGAGATTGATTTTGGAATTCAGATGCACTCAAAGGCATTGATTCTTCTGTCATCCTTATTAATAGTGCAACTTTCTGATGAATAGGAAGCAAGTGAAAATACCATGGCTTGCATCAGGGGCATCCTAGTCTTTAAACTGACATTGTTGCTCTTTAGCCCTTTTCTCAGGGCAACACATCTTTTGATTTCTTGACTGCTACTGCCATGAACGTTGATAGTGGCTTCAAGTAAAATGAAGTCATTGACAACTCCAATCTGTCCTCCATCTCTCATGATGTTGACTATCGGTCTAGGGGTGACAATAACACAAACATATTGTCAACAATTTCTTCTTCTATGTGCCAACAGCTAAGTATATGTTGTAAACTCCTAATTTCATGGATTTTTACAGTGGGCATTGCTGTTAGCCCCTGACTCATAGAAATTCTACAATTGGATCATTGTAATCCCTATTATCAAAATACATAAGCCTCTACTCACGGATGAATGGTGTTGAGTTGGGAA
This sequence comes from Elephantulus edwardii, assembly GCF_000299155.1. NCBI lineage: Eukaryota > Metazoa > Chordata > Mammalia > Macroscelidea > Macroscelididae > Elephantulus > Elephantulus edwardii. The sequence goes on from NW_006399765.1 coordinate 1,550,681, forward strand.
TCAAACCCCAGTCTCTTGCATAGAAGACAAGAATTCTACCACTGAGCTACCAATGCTTTACAATGCCATTACCAACCAACTCACTCATTGCTGTCTTTGGAACCAATTCTTGGTTTTCAGAGACTGTAAACTGCACAGGAGAAGACTGCCCATTTTTCTCTTGGGAGCAGCTGGTGTATTTGAACCACTAGCCTTTAAACGAACAGTGTGACTCTTCGTCCTTTAGGCCACCAGAGCTCCCTGACACATAGCTGACTCCCAGCAGATTTTCAGAGGCAGTTAATCTCATGGGAGGAGATTGCCCAGCCTTCTCCTTCAGAGCAGTTGGTAGATTCTAATCATGTGCCTTTGGGATTGCAGTGCACTTTCTTACCTCTAGGCCACTGTTGTTGTTGTTTACCATCAAGTCGGAACTGACCCATACTTGACCCTCCAGCAGGTTTTTAGAAGCAGTTAATCAAATGGGAGGAGATTGCCCATCCTTCTGCCATTGAGCAGACGGTGGATTTGAACCACATGCCTTCAGGATTGCAACACAGCTTCTTAGCACTAGGCTACCATTAGGAAATCACAAATAGAACTCCTTTTTCCAGAAGGGAGAATGAGGTTCGGCCTGGCCTAGTGTTACCGAAGATCACACACAGAATGGCCTACGCCCATCTATCTCCAAACCTGTATTCGTTCATGCTGTCTGGCTAACGTCCAGCATCACTATAAGTAGCCTCCAGCGCATGCTAGCCCAGGAGACTGCCTACCTTGCAGCCATCCATCTGAGTCAATTAGAGCTTCTCGGATTAGGAATGTCAGACAGAAGCAGATCAATAAGAGGCAGAGAGGGCTAAAGTACAGAATTTAAGTGAGCAAAATGATGGTGGGGAAGCTCCCAGAAGCAGAATCCCAGCAGGCTCCCAGCCGTCAGCTCCCTGATGCTAAGTCGTTCCAGCGCTGACATCTGAAAAGCCTGCTCCTTAAAGAAATTTGCGTCCCATTTTCCTTTACCACCTCCTCTCCGTGAAGTGGCAATCAGCTTTGTCATTCGCCCGCCGGGAAACCAGCCGGGGGCTGCGATGGAGAGCATAAGATGTCGCTTTCTCGAAAAATCTGGAGAACAAAGACCCTGGATTGTGCGTTGTGATTAACATCATTCTCTTCCGAGCAGCATGAAGTGTGTGTTCATCATACGTGAATGAAGTAACAGCAAGCGGGGTGGAGGAGGGCAAGCCTGGAAGCCATCTGCAGCTTGTTTTTGCTGGAGGTGAGGGCCACTTAGAGTTACTAGTCCCCGCTGTGGCCAAGCACTTTACACACACAGTTCATCTAACCCAAACGGCCCTGCTAAGTAGCTATGTTGTCGCCGCAAACTGCCTGGAGTTAGTTCCAACTGTGGCAACTCCAGGTGGACTGCCAATACTGAGTCAGCCCAGATGGCTGCACATTATGCTGGTGTGATTGGCAGAGCCTAAAAGAACTTCCACTGGCTTGTGCTTACTAGATCACCAGGCCTTTCTTCTTCATCCACACCAGACTGGAGGCACCATTGAACGTCCACTAGAATAGCAACGTGCAGGTCTCCACTGACAGACAGAGAGGAAGTGTGCATGAAAGTGAGACTCCCACCACTGAACCAGCCCTGTCCCAATCATTATAATCTCTCTATTTTAGGGATAAAGAATGAAAGCTGTTGAAGTCACAGAATGTAACCAGGAGCCAGAACCTGAGTTAAAGCCAGTCTTTGAGTTAATTCTGGTTCATCACATTCCCACTTGTTAAAGAGCAGACTGGAGCATAGGATTTGTAATGCCCGTATCTTGGCAGAAGCGGACTGCCAGGCCTTTACTCTGCAGTACTGCTGGGTATGTTTGAAGTACCATAAGGAACAAACATAGTGCTTCATAAACAGATTTGTTTGTTCTTTTGTCAGTCAACGACATTGATTTTTGTCAGTCAAAGGCATTTATTCATCTTCTGTCATACTTATTCACTGACCAACTTTCAGAAGCATAGGAAGTAATTGAAAGTACCATGACTTGGATCAGAAGCACCTTAGTCTTTAAACTGACATCCTTGCTCTTTGTTGTTGTTGTATACCATCAAGTCAGAATGAACCCATAGCTGGTGGGTTTTCAGAGGCCGTTAATCAATCGCACAGGAGGAGATTGCCCATCCTTCTCCTACAGAGCAATTGGTGGATTTGAACCCTATACTATCAGGATTGCAGTGCATCTTCTTGCCATTAGGCCACCAGTGCTCCCGCCTTGCTTTTTTAGCACTTTTTTAGTAGCCAAGCTCAACTAGTTTGCACCACTGAAGCTACCTCATTCTCCTAGGAATCTCTCACACTGTACTCCCAATGCCACTACCTCTTCCCCATGAAATCCTGTGAGATGAGTCATCACATGTGTGACTTCCACAGTCAAGATCTGGCCTAGGTCATATGCCGGTACCCAGATGGGCAGCCCACTTCATCTCTGTAATCCTTAGTTTCTCACCCTAAAACCAGGGTGCCAGTCATTCATCCAGCTACCTTGGTTTTCACAGAATCCTCTGAAGCCTGTTGGGGACCACTCCACCGGTCAGGAGCTGAGAGACCAGGCCTGCAGACTCAGTTCAGCCCTTTCCACTCACGAAAGAAGAGAAGGCAGTTAACTGCATTCCTGCAGTCGTCTGTTCTGCCCAGCAGAGAAAAAGCAAGGTTCTTGGATCTGTTTCAAACAGAATATTGTGAAGCAAGATTAGAAAGGAACCTGACATGGGATGAATCATGTTCCCCTAGAATATACCAACCCATTGGGCCATCATTCTCAGTGCTTTGGTTATAAAGATAGAATGTAGCAATCATTTCATGAACTCATGATGTGGCCTGCTGTTATAACCAACAGTTCTATGAGGATTAAGGGTGTGATGGAACATCCTTGAGCTCATCAAAACCCTGATCTGATAAAGTGTCCTGAATATATGGACTGCGATAATCTTCTATTTACAAGAGATGAAAGGAGAGGGGAGTGAACAGAGACAGGGGGACCTCAACACCACAGAATAAAGAACCAGGAGCGGAGTTCATCCTTCAGGCCCAGGTCCCTCTGCTGGGAACCACTCCAGGATAGGAGAAGGCCGAGACACATTGGAGATCTCCAAAGGGCTCTGGACCCAGAGATGTCGAAAGGGGACCTGGATCATCCTCCTAAATGGAGAAACATCCCCTGTGCTATTTCTGTTAGATCAGGACTAGATGTCCAGAGAAGGGTTCAGGAAGCTCCTGCTGCTGGAGAAATATTTGTTGTTTCATTGTTGTTTGGTGCTGTCAAGTTGTAAATGACTCATAGTGACCCTTTGAATGAACAGCCTGAGCACTGTTTGTACATAGAGTTTCTGGAGGCAAGCCATTTTGGAAGTGGATGCCACTCCTGCTTCCAGGCTTGATTTAGTCGGGAAGCTCCAGCCAACAGTGTCCATGTGTACCCATTACCATGATTATGACATCACTGTCACAGTCTTTAGCATCACAGCAACCACGAGTTACCTCTGTACAGCAAGGCACAGACCAGTGCTATACCACCTAGAAGAATGTTTGACAGGAAAACAATTTGAATTTGGTCTGAGGGCCGCAGGCCTGAAGGCCGCCTCCTGGTTCAAACCCTAGGCCCAGGCTGGCTAGCCTCTCTCCCGGGGACAGAGCAAACCTGCATGTAACAAACACAAGCCCGGAAAAGCAGTCGATTCCAAAAGCTTGCCATGATTCCTGCACTCACACCACCATGTTCCTTCTGGCAAGAACTTCCCAAGACCTGGAGAAATATTTGGGCTCATAAAAAGAGGGTAGACAGTATAAACACAGCCAGGTTTGGCCTCTAACTCCACAAAGTGAACTGTCTCCATCAACAATATCTATAGTATGAAACGAATTCCTTTAAGGTCAGACATTGTCTCCCATGCTCCTGCACTTACTTCTACTGATTCTTACCCATCTTACTACTCTACTGGGTCTGAAATTATTTGCAGTGACCACACAGTTAAAAGCTATATTTCAGGTTGGCAGCAGGATACAATAACTCAGTCCAGACAGCTTCTCGAGTGTGGTTATAGGCCCTTTGATTTTTCAGCCTCACAGTTTAGGTCAGTGTTACAAATTCCTCTTAGTCCTTCCTATTATGGTGTCTTCCCTCAGTTCTCCAGCAAGCATGGTGAAGGCCTCAGGCTCTGGCTCCATGGGTCTCAAGGCAGCACTCTCTCATGTTGATCTCTGATTCTCTGCTGGAACTAATGTTTCTTGTGTAAATCATGATCTGGCTGGTGCAGGAATCTCTGACCTTAAAGGGCGCTTACTGCTTCCTCTTCCTTGTTGGTGTTAAGAGTCTCAATTTCTGCTGCTGAATCCACTCAATTTAATGGTGAGACTAGCCAATCCCTACGGGGATAGACTAACATAACACTACTTATATGTTCCTGTCTAACCATGTGGCAAAGACAAAGCCAATGGCTAGGAAAGCCATTTTGAACAATAAACCCTTGATACCACAGGGCCTCATCAGTGGCCTTCAAAGTGTGGTCTCAGATGGGCAGTATTTGGACCACGTGAGAGCGTGTAATGAATGCAAAGTCTCGGGCCCAGCTTCAGACTTCAACTGATTGAGCAATAATTTTCAACAAGGTAATGTTGATGTTCACTTGAGCCTGAGACCCACAGAGTTAGGTCATCTCAGAAGGTAAAGGGTAGAGATCGCCTATAACCTCTAGTTCAGTCTCCATGATGTCCTGGCCTCATCATTTCTGGGGATTTTTCTTAATCTCCTGGTTGACTTCCTCAGTTCATATATGTGTACAACAAATATGTTAGCATAAGAGAGTGGCCGAGGAGGACAGCTGCATTCAAGGAGCGCTTCAGTTCTGAAAACAATCATTCAGAACCCACAAGCACTCCAGTGAGAGGTGTCCAAAGCGTGGCGGCGTGGGCTGTCTGGGCCGGACTCCGGGTGTTAGTGAGTGAGCACAAGTGGCCTCTCAACTAGACTCACTTCCAGGCCATTGTCTTCAAGTACAGGCTTCTGCAGGCCCTGAAATGGATGGCCTCAAAGCCAATTAGAGAGCAAGACAAAGGGGCCTTGGCCTCGGTGAATAGTGTCTCCATTCTTCACTTGGCCTTCATCCTCCTCAGATGCCAACTTGCTGCTCCAACCTCCCAGCATTCCCTGCTCTTCCTCAGGGGTGCTGAGTATACTTCCAGCGCTGGGCCATCTCACCTGAATTTTCTTCCACCTGGAAGGCTTGTTCCCGCATCTCTGCATTCTGTCACTTTGTCCAGGTCTCTGCTCAGATATTACCTCGTCACGGAAACCTCCTGACCATTTCAACTAAAGCAGCCACTGTCTCTACCCTACTCCACTCATACTCTGTTTTTGTTTTCTTCCCCCCGACATTACTCAACGTCTCTATCCATTTATTAGGTGTGGATTCCATGAAGGTCAAGATTGTCTTGTTCAACATTGAAGGTCTGTCTAATAAGCCAAGCACATGGTTGTGTTGTTGTTAAGTGCCGTCGAGTCATAGGCGACTCATAGTGACCCTATGAATGAAAGT
>NW_006399765.1:1558094-1563924 GCF_000299155.1 Elephantulus edwardii
GGCACATAACAACAACACAACAATTTCAAAATATATTAACTGGGTCTCTCCTAGATGTCAGGCTCTGAAATTGACACTAGGGATTTAGTGATTAGCAAAAACTAAATCCCAGGCAGTGCTCACAATATTCTGGGGCTTAAACTTCAAATACTACCAAGTAAGCACATGAAGAAAATATCAATATGCAACAAGGAGAGGCACTTGGTGCCAAAAATAACTCTAAGTTGAAGGACGCGATCTCATCTGGGGTAACAGGAGAAGCTTCTCTAGAAGAGTGAGGTTAAGGGGTGGAGAGGAGTAAAGGTGATGGGGAAGAGCATTCTAGACAGTAGCAATGGTATATACAAAGGTCCTGTGGCAGGCCAAAGAAGCCTGTTGAGTACAAGGGAACAAGGGTGGCTGGAGCAGAGGGTGATAGGGAAGGTCATCTGAGAGGGTCTGGGGTGGTGGGTGGGTGAAGTTTATAAATTTATTCTTGCTCTTTAAAGCAGGATAGAACCACAGACACATTTAAAACTGAGGTAGGGGTGGGTGGATGGATGACATGATCAGATTTTGCATTATAAAAGTCTCTTTGAACAATTCTGAATATATTGAACTCAAAATGTGTGTGTGTGTATGTGTGAGTCCTGGCAACCCAAAAGCACGCATTTCTAATTGACAAGCTGTTCCAGAGGTTAAAGATGGGCAGTCTCCGCCTGTGTGTGATTTACAGCCTCTGAAAATCTACTGGAAAGTCAGCTATGAGTTGATTCCGCCTTGACAGTACACAACAATATGTGTGTGGCAGGGGGATTCTAATGACCTAGAAGAAGAAGCTGCGCTGCAATCTCAAAGGCATCTGGTTCAAATCTACCAGCTGCTCTGCGGGAGAAAAGTGAGTAATCTCCCCTCATTTAATTAACTGCCTCTGAAAACCCACCAGAGAGTCAGCTATGAGTCAATTTTTACTTGATATTATGCAACAACACGCACACACATACATACAAACAACATGGTATATACTTGATCATGTTGTCAGGAAGGGCCAGTCCTTGGAGGACAGCATGCTTTTAAGGGTAGAAGATCAGTGTAAGAGGGGAAGATCCTGGCTGAGATAGACTGACACTGACAGTGACTGTGACTGTGGCAATGGGGTCCGGAGTCTTAGAGAGGTTGACGTTGGCTCAGGATAGGTCAAGGTTGCTCCCCAGAGCCATTGTTCATAGGGTTGCTATGAATTGCAGTTGACATAACAACAACAACAATAACATGCACACACATAATTGTAGCTGGGAGCCCTGGAGATGTGGTGAGTACTGTGTTATGCTACTAGGAAAAAGGTCAGCCATTTGAATCCATCAGTACTTTGAAGAAGAAAGAGGAATTGGTTTTGACTCAATGGCATATAACAACAAGAACTCTGAAGCTATTGTCTACATTCAGATCCCTCTTTATCACTTATCAGATGTGTGTCCTTGGGGTGGGTACTTAATGTCTTATTTGTAAGATGGAGATAATGATAATACTTACCTCATAGGGCCATTTTAATGGTTAATACACAAAAAGAGCTTCAAAAAGTGTTTAACTCACAGTATGTGTCCAATAATGCTAGTTGCTATAAAATGTAACACTGGTTTGGTCTCCCCCACTGAACAAGTGAAAAAACTGTCACTCAGCGAAATCAAACAATATGCTCAAGATTCCTACTATTTTTATTTCAAAGACAAATACGTAAAGCAGTAATTATAAGTCTGCCTTTATGTGATGATAATGCATAAAGATGGAATCTGTTAAAAAATAAGAGCACAAGGAATTGGGGGAAAGAATGGAACGCTGTCTGTACATACTCATATTCACACATATCGATGTACATCTATGTTGCTATTGGTACGTGCCATTGAGTGAGAACCAACTCAAGCTGACCCTCTGGTGAGTTTTCAGAGGTTGTAAATCACATGGGAGAAGACTGCCCACCTTTCTCCCTCAGGGTAGCTGGTGCATTCGAATCCATGCCACAGGGTTGTCAGTACAGCTCCTTATTATTAGGCCACTACAACTCCTTTATATAACCATGGTGAATTAAATGGTACATTAGAAAGTATTTATCAAAAAGAGAAGTAGTAACAGAAAGAAAAACAAGAATTTCAGTAGGCTGACATGAAACAAATGGCAAATAAGTATGCTCTTTGATGACAATGGAATGATATTAGAAACTAATAACAAAAGAATGTTTTGTTATTGGATATTACAGTAATACATTGACATTAAACAAAACTGGTGACCTTCCCGTCAAGCTGAAAAGGAGAGGAAGGTCCTCAACAAGATGGCTTGACACAGTGACTGTTCCGATCACTCAGCGATGGACTTGAGCGAATCAGAGACTCTGGGGACAACACAGGGTGGGGCAAGGTTCGGAGCTGTTGTTTATAGGGTCGCTCTGAGGTGTCAACTCGACAGCACTTAACAAGAATCATGAGCTTTCAGAAATTACAATAAAAAGAGCTTTTAAGGGAATGCGATTAACAGTTGTATACCAAGAAATTAAAAGACGAAGTAGATTTCTAGAAATACACAAATTACCAAAACTGTCTTATGAAGAAATAGAACAAGATAAGAAGAGGAAGAAACTGAGGAAGGAGGAGGAAAAGAAGAAAAAAGAAACAGTATCTAAATTGCAAAGGAAGAGATAAAACTATTTCCAATTACAGAAGAGATCTTTTTTTTAATATAGAAAATCTCAAGGAATCCATGAAAAACTGTTACAGCTAATGAACAAGGTTCAGCAAGGTTGCAGAGTAACAAATTCCCTAAATAACTATAAACTATTTTTATACAACTATAAATTTAAGTATAGCTGCAATCTGAAGGTGAAATTAAGAAAATAATTCCATTTATTATCGTAAGAATTGATCATAAAGATAAAATGATTATAATTATGAGCATCAAAATACTCAAGTAAATGAGAAATAGAATTCAAGACTTCTGCTCTGAAATGATGAATAAATGAAGATATCTATAATAGTGGATTGAAAGTCAATATTGTAAAGGTGGCTACAATCTTTAGATTAATCTATAGAGTAGTAGAATCTTTTTCCAATCCAAGTTTTCTTTTTGGAAGACATTTTGAAATTTTAAATGATCTTAAAATTTATGTGGAAATGCAAAGGACTAGGAAGAGCCAAGACAATTCTAAAAAATAAGAACAAATTTGGAGGATTCACACTTTCTGATTTCAAATCTTATCACCAAAACAGGCCCTAAGAGAGTATGTGGTTGTTGTGTACTGTCGAGTCTGAACTGACCCATAGCTGATCCTGGCAGGTTACTTGCATGGGAGGAGATTGCCCATCCTTCTCCCACAGAACAGCTGGTGACCTTGAACTACGTGCCTTCAGGAATGAAGCACAGCTTTTTGCCCCTAGGCCAGCAGAGCTCCTACAAGACAGCATAGTACTGACTAATAGACATACAGAGCAAAGGAACAGAATCGAAAAATTCTGAAATAAGCCCTTACATTTATGATCAGTGTTCTGACAATGGTCCTACTTCAAATCAATGGAGTAAGAATACAGTTTTCAACAAATGGTGAAAGACAACGGATATGCTTTTGCAGAGAATGAAACTGCATCTTCTTTCACACTGTTGTTGCTGTTGTTATGTGCCATCGAGTCGTTTGCGACTCATAGTGACCCTATGTACAACAGCCCTAAACCCTGCTCTATACTGTGCCAATCGCACTGCCTCTGACACACCCATCCCAATTACCCCAGTCACTGAATCAATCCACCTCATAGAGGGTCTTCCCCTTCTACACCGTCCCTCCACCCTCCCAAGCATGATGTCCCTCTCCAAGGACCTGTCCCTCCTTACAACATGTCCAAAGTATGTCAGACGAAGCCCCAGAATCCTTGCTTCCAAGGAGTAGGCTGGTTTAACCCTCTCCAGGATGAATCTGTTTGTTTTCTTGGCAGTCCAGGGTACCCTCAATACTCTTCTCCAGCACCACAGCTCAAAGGCATCAAATCTCCTTCTATCCTCCCTAGTCATTGTCCCACTCTCTAATGCATAACAAGTGTTTGCACAAGACCATAGCCTGTATCAGATGCACCTTAGTCTCCAGAGACACACCGTTGCTCTTGAGTACTTTAGAGAGGTCCCTAACAGCAGACTTTCCCATCACAATACACTTTTTGATTTCCTGACTCCTGGTGCCAAGAGTGTTGACCATGGAGCCAAGCAAACTGAAGCTGTGAACAATCTCAATCTCTTCGCCATCCATCCTGATGCTTCCAATTGGTCCAGTGGTGAGAATCTTTGTCTTCTTGACATTGAGCCGCAGTCCATACTGAAGGCTGTACTACATAAAAAAAAGTTACTGAAATATGGATTGCAAGTGGTTCAAATCCAGTGGTTCCTAGGGTTAAGGATAGGCAATCTCCTCCCATGCAATTTACAGCCTTGGAAAACCCTTTAAAGGGTCAACTATAGGTTGATTCCAATTCCAAGGCAATGGTAGTGAAAGAGTTAGTGTGAACAGATTAGTATTCAGAGCATATAAAAAACTCTTACTACTCTATAATAGAAGACAAGTAGCCCAATTTAAAAAATGGTCAAAGATCAGAAATAGATATTTATCCAAAGAAGGTACACTGCAGACTTACAGAACCAATAGAGACTAGATGAAGCCCCTTTAACCTTGGCATTCCCAGAGATCATCTTGCAGTCAAAGATCTTTCATCTTTTTTTTTCATAGAAGGGGGAAAAAAACCCCAACTGTTATTACCATTGAGTACTGTGCTCCTCTAAAGAATCATCTAAATGAAGCAAAATGATAAATGTTCACACAAAGGTGAGAAGGTTAGGGGGCACAGGGAAGTTCAACTATAGAAACAGAACAACTAGCATGGAAATATGATCATGATGAGACATTGTTTAAAATGTAACTAATGTCACTGAGTAGTATGTATAGAATTTATTTCATGAGGACCTAATTTGTTGTATACATTTTCACTGTTAATATTTTTAACACAGAATACTTTTTAAAAAGAAGATATGCCACATCTGAATGGATCAAGAAATTGTGGTACACTCACACAGTGGAATACTATGCAGCACTCAGGAGCAACTATTTTGAAATTACTACATAGCTAAGGGAGGGACTGGAGAGCACGATGCTGAGCGAACCATTTTTGTAAAGATAAGAGGATAACTAGTAGAACTTATCTGGAAGCCCCAGGGCAGAAAAAGTGGGAGCAGAAGGGTGAGGATGGGCAGGGGGTGAAATCACAAGGTTGTATAATTTGGTAACTGGAGGGAAGAGGTAAAAGAAATGGGAAAGATCTGGCAGTGACCCAAAAAGATGGGGTAATAGTCCAATTGTGTTTACTGTTATAAAACACAATGTATGAGAATGATTGTATGAAACATGGTATCGATGAAGGCAAGTGGAGGGGGTTAAATATGCATAATAAAAATAAAAGGAGACATGTCAATGACCAATGAGAACAAGGATAGTTGCTCAACATCATACAGAAACCATTTGTCACAGTTCGTTGTAAACTGTAGATTCAGAACTGACCCATAACTGACCCTCTGGTGGGTTTTCAGAAGCAGTTCATCACATGGGAGGAGACTGACCATCTTTCTCCCATGGAGCAGCTGGTGGCCTCGAAACACGTGCCTTCGGGTCTGCAGCGCAGCTTCTTGCATCTAGGCCACCAGAGAAAAGAACATATGTCAATGACCAGTAAGTACAAGGAAAGATACTTATCATATGTAAACCACTGGGAAATTGCAAGTCAAAACTGTGAACTATGACTTTATGCCCACTGACACGAATGGCTAGAAG
>NW_006399765.1:1564520-1573717 GCF_000299155.1 Elephantulus edwardii
TCCACTATGCAACCTTCATTCTTGGACTCTTGTTATAACCATAATACACAATCATATACTGCTTTTAAACTATTCTCTCCCTCATCTGTTTCAATGCTATATATGTGATTTTTTTTTACTAAACCTCCACCCTTCCAAGTTATATTATCCTTTTCCAAGGTACAGCCTCTCTTAGCAATATATTCAAAGTATGAGTGACGAAACTTTGCCCCCCTTGCCTCCAAAAAGCACTCTGGCTGCACCTTTTCCAACAGATACCTGTCTATTCTTTTGGCAGTCCATTGGATATTCAGTACTCTTCTCCAATACTACAACTCAAAGACAACAATTCTTAGAGGCATAAAAACAAATGTCCACACAAACTTATGTGTATGCATGTTCATAACAGTTTTCCTCATAGCAGCTAAAAAGTGGAAACAATTAGAACATTGACCAAAGGATGAATAGATAAACGTGGTATAATCACGTGATCATATTCTTCGGCAACAAAAAAATTAAATTCTGATACAGGCTCTAACACAGATGATTATTATGCAAAGCATAATATTTAGTTAAATAATCCAGTTGTAAAAGGCTGTATATTGTGTTCTTTCACGTAGGTAAAATGTCTAAGATAGGCAGAGGAATGATTTTCTAGGACTGAAGAAAGGAAGATCTGGTTAGCAGCTCAAATCACCTCAGAAAAAAGAACTGGCAATCAACTAAAAGGTCACAGTCGTGAAAATGCAAGGGAGACTTTAAAACATATGTCAAGCATGCATGTAAACAAACACATGTATATGAATATTCATAACAGCATTGTTCATAATAGCTAAACAGGCTTCTCTGAATCACATGGGATCATTGATTCAATGGCAATCTTTTTTTTCCCCTGAGGGGGCTTGGGAGAGTGATGTTGATGGATATCAGGCTTGTTTTTGTGATGATGAAAAGTTTAAAATTAATTGTGACAAGGAGTGCACAAATCTATGAATATACTAAAAACCATTGAATTGTACACTTTAAATGGCCAAATTGTTGTTGTGTTGTTGTCAAGTGCCATCGAGTCGCAGGCGACTCATAGCGACCCTATGAAGGAGAGTCCTCGACGCTTGGGTGTCTTTCATCCTCTCACCAGGTTCATAGGGTTTCCGGAGGCAAGCTATTATGGAAGTGGATGCCACTCCTTCTTCCACGCTTGTTTTAATCGGGTAGCTCCACCCCACTCTCTGTCCCCATTGGGTAGACAACCATTAACGCATTTGACACATCAGTATCACAATGTTCAGCCTCACAGCAACCACAAGTGACCGAGGGACGAGGGACCAAGGGACCGGCAACTTGTACACCAGGGCTATACGACCTAAAGGAATGTCTGAACAAAAACAATGAAAGACTGGCCTGAGGGCCAAATATGTTAGATAAATTATATCTCAATAAAACGATTGTTTCTTTTGCTCTGTTTAATGTCAGAGCTTTTCCAGCTTACTTCCTCATAGTCACAAGATAATTGCCATGGCTCCACAGATCACGTTTCAGGAGACAATGTCCAGAAGGAAGAAAAGGGTGGCTGTAACATTCCCTCCCACTTCATGTTTTTCTTTAAGATTAATCAAACCTTTCTCAGAAATCCTTATCATATCTCATTGGTAAGAACTGAGTCTCAAGTCCATCATTCTTAGTGCAAGGAGTATGTCTTTATTTCTCAAAACCCTCCAAAGATTTTCCTTCTTACTCAGAGCCAAAGTCCTTATGACAGTCCTTAAGATTTTACAAGATTGAAGCCCTAACTCCTGTCTGTTTGACCACTTTACCACGATCTATCCAGAAATTACATCATCCCTCTCTGGTAACTCTAAGTAGAATTCAACATGCTTCAGTACGAATTCAGAACTGAATCATGTTTGCACCAACCTCAGCCTTTTATGAGTCCACTTCTATCCTTTGCTTTCTCTAAATTCATTTCTACTCTTTGCTCTACACTATCTTGTTTAAGATTCTGTCAGTAACTTCCCCACGTAAATAGAAGAGACTCTTTTAGCCTCATTATATTTTTGCTGTTGTTATGTGCTGTAGAGTCAGAATCAACTTATCTGATTCACCAGCAGGTTTTCAGGTTATGTGAAATGCATAGGAGGAAATTGTTCACCTTCCTCCTTCACAGCAGCTGGTGGATTTGAACTGTGTACCTTCAGGATCGCAGTGCAGATTCTTACCTCTATGTCACCACAGTTCCCTTGTTGAAATTTTAATATCACTAATGAAAGCCATCAATAAATTATTATATCCACAGTTTGTATATTGTGTGTGAATATGTTTGGTTTAGGAATAATTTCTGCATATTTGGTACTTTCATAAGTACAAGTAATCTTTACTATTATTTGAAATATTGGAGTGTCTAAGAGATTAATCTTGCTTCAAATTAAAATATGCAATCAAGTAATCAATTCAGACTTTTGATTTTACACTAAAAAGTGTAAGTCATTTTCATTTTTTAATTTGTAAACTGATTTGTAACATTTAAGAGGCCTAAATAATCACCATATCTATAAGTTGATTATATTAGATTGACAAACATTTAAATATTTAAAAGGTTTTGTTCATTAGTTAATTAAAGTGCCTAAAAAGAAATTCAAGTATGTCGACTTCATTAGAGCAGATCATAGTGTTTAAGTTAACTGCAAAGGATCCCCTAAACTTGATGATTAAAATGTTTAGATCTTGAAACAGAATGGTAATATTCCTAAATTGGACTTAAAAGCCTGTAATACTAGATTTTTTCCATTTCAAACTAGATTTCTCATTTTAATAAATTTTCTATTAAGTTTTAAAATGAATAAACATTCGTTTTTAATTTTTAAAATTTAAAGAAGTTCTGGTAACCCCACTGGGTGCACAGACCAGCTCGGACCTATTTCATGATGACATGAATGTGGAGCTGGAGGAAGAACTGTGAAAGCTATAGGTTAAAAAGAAGCTGAACTCTTGATAACATCATCTGAGCTGCTAGATCTATCCTTACCTGAATCTACACTACAGTGTACATCAAGAGTACAACAAAAGAAAAAGAAATCAATTAGGCTTCATTCAGTTTTTTTTTAATTGGTTTTTATTTCAAAGTGCACTGAAAAAAGAGAAAAGAAAACTCATAATTTGGGAGAAATTATTTGCACTTTTGTTGTATACCAGCTGACCCTCTGGTGAGTTTTCAGAGGTAGTAAATCACATGGGAGAAGATTGCCTTCCTTTCTCCCATGAGGCAGCTGGTGGATTCTAACGGTGTACCTTTGGGTTGGAAGCACAATTCCTTACCACTCCGCCTGCAAAACTCCTTATTATTTGCATGTTGTTGTTGTTATCTGTCATCGAGTCGTCTATGACTCATGGTGACCATATGCACATTAGCTCTGAACCCTGCCCTACTCTAAGCCAATCTCACTGTCTCTGACACACCTAACTCCATTGCCCCAGTCACTGTGTCAATCCATCTCATCTGGGGTCTTCCTCTCCTGCACCATCCCTCTACCCTTCCAACCATGCTGTCCTCTTCAAGAATCTGTCCCTCTGAGAAACATGTCCAAAGTATGTGAGACAGAGCTTCAAAATTTTTGCCTCCAAAGAGTAACTTGCTTTCACCTTCTCCAGGACAAACCTGTTTGTTCCTTTGGAAGTCCATGAAATGTTCAATACTTTTCTCTAGCACCACAACTCAAAGGCATCAATTCTTCTTCTGTCATCCTTAGTCATTATTCAGCTCTCTAATGGATAGCAAATCATTGCAAAGACCAGGCCCTCAATAAAGCACACCTTAATGTCTAGACTGATTTCTTTTCTTTTTAGCACTCTGGAGAAGTCCTTGATAATGGATTTTCTTAATGCAATTCATCTTTTGATTTCCTGACTGCTAGTGCCAAGAATGTTGATTTTGGAATCAAGCAAGCTGAAGTTGTTTCTCTTCTCCAATATCAATCTCTTTTCCATCTGTCAAGAAGCTGTCAACTGGCCTAGTGGCAAGAATCTTTGTTTTCTTGATGTTGAGTTTCAATCCATATTGAAGGCTGCAGTCCTTGACCGTCTGCAGCAAAGGCCTCATGTCCTCCTCAGCTACTGCAAGCAAGGTTGTGTCATCTGCATAATTCGGGTTGCTGATGAGTCTTCCTCCAATCCTGATGTCACATTCCTCCTCATAAAGTCCAGCCTCCCGAATGATCTGTCCTGCGTATAGATTTAAAAGATATGGAGACAGGATGTATCCCTGATGCACTCCTTTTCTGATTTTGAACTTCGTAGTGTTTCCTGGCTCTGTTCTGAAGACTGCTGCCTGGTCCAAGCATAGGTTTTATATGAGCACAATCAAATGTTCTGGGAATCCCATTCTTCTCAAGGTTAGCCACAATTTGTTGTGATTCACACAGTCAAATGCGTATGATCCTATAAATGAATTTTTCTCTTTAAGCCAGTTTCAGTGGTGTTATCCAAACACATCATGACTTGTAGAAGGAATTAGAGTGGTGTGTGTAGGGAGCTGTATTGCTAACTCAAAGGCCAGCCCCTTCTGGTCAATCTAATCCACTACCAGTTCAATGGAAGAAAGAGGGCCACTCTTCTCCTGTGTGATTTACAGCCTCAGAGACCCAATGAAGGGTCAGTTATGAGCGGGTTCTGACGTGATGGAAATGCATTTACCAGAGTTTGAATCCTGTGAAGCCTTGATGTTACTTCTCTTCCTTGAGTCTCAGTCCTTTTAGAAACCATTATAATAACCCCATAACTCTTACACCGAATAAGCCCAAATGGTGTCTCTCCAATATTGTTGTTGTTATTTGCCATCAAGTTGCCTACAACTCATAGCAACCTTATGCACAATAGCTCTCTGAACCCTGTCCTATCTTGAGCCAATCTCACTGTCTCTGATACACCTGCTTCCATTGTCCCAGGTACTGTATCAACCCATCTCATCCAGGGTCTTCCTCTCCTGCACCGTCCCTCTACCCTTCCAAGCATGATGTCCTTCTCCAAGGGCTGGTCCCTCTGGGCAACATGTCTAAAGTATGTGAGATGGAGCTTCAGAATCCTTGCCTCCAAAAAGCAACTTGGCTTCACTCTCTCCAGGACAAACCTGTTTGTTCTCTTGGCAGTCCATGGAATGTTCAATACTCTTCTCTAGCACCACAACTCAAAGCCATCAATTCTTCTACCATCCTAGTCATTATCCAGCTTTCTAATGCATTAGCAAGTAATTGCAAAGACTATGGCCTGGGTCAGATGCACCTTAGTCTCTAGACTGACATTGGTGCTTTTTAGCACTCTGGAGAGGTCCCTGACAGCAGACTTTTCCCAATGTAACTCCTCTTTTGATTTCCTGGTAAGTGCATTCCTTTAACATTTTAACAGAAGTCCCAGACTTCCAACACACTCTAGGTATGATGAACTGCATTTACAAGTATTCTTTATCAATTAAAAAAAGGTATAATTTGTGTATTTTTTAAATGTGTGCTTTAAGATACATCTGTAAGTGTATTGGTAAGGGGCCCTGGTGGAGTGTGTTGGCTTGCTAAATGAAAAGCCAGAAATTTTAATCTACCAGCTGCTCTGAGTAACAAAGGTGGGCACTGTTGTCTTGGGAAGGTATTCGGCCTCAGAAACCCAATGGAGGGCAGCTGTGAGTCAGAACTCACTCGATGGTAGTAGATTGTGTTATGTTATTTTTACGTTTTCTAGGGCGTTCTGGTGGCCGAGGCCACAGGGAAATGTGCTGCTAACCCAAAGGCAAAATTTATCTAGTGGTTCAAATCCGCCATCTACTCTGAAGGACAAAGATAGTCAGTCTTTTCCTGGGCTATTTACAGCCTTGGAAAACCTGCTGAAGGGTCAGCTAGGAGTAATTTCGGACTTAACAACAATGAATTTTTAAACTGTATTTGATTTCTCCAACTCCCAAAGACAAATAAAGATTATATTTATAAAGATTCTGATGACATTCAACTCTGTTAAAGCCAACTTACTCTAGTTGTGGGAACAGAGTCCCATTCATCATAAATTGGAAATTATCTGTGTTACGAACCTACACAGGCTGCAAAGATTTCAAAGAAATAGAATTCCTGTCCTTGTGGATAAAATGATTCACTCATCAACAACCTGCATTATGCAGAGGACACAACTTGCTTGCAGAAACTGCGTAGGACATGAAGCATTTGATGCAGAAGGTCAAGGACTGTAGTCTTCAATATGGATTGAAACTCAACATCAAGAAAACAAAGATTCTCATCACTGGGCCAATTGGCAGCTTCATGACAGATGGAGAAGAGATGGAGATTGTGAACAACTTCAGTTTGCTTGGTTCTACAATAACTCTCTTAGTACCAGCAGTTAAGAAATCAACTGATGAATTGCATTGGGAAAGTTTGCTGTCAGGGACCTCTCTAGAGTATTAAAGAACAACGATGTAAGTCTGGAGACTAAGGTGTGCCTGATCGAGGCGATTACTTCCTATGCATCAGAGAGCTGGACAATGACTAAGGATGACAGAAGAAGAATTGATGCCTTTGAGTTGTGGCACTGGAGAAGAGTGTTGGGCATACCGTGGAAGGCCAGGAGAACAAACAGTCTGTCCTGGAGAGGGTGAAACCAGGTTACTCTCTGGAGCAACTATCACGGAGCATCTATCATGAAGCTGCCAATTGGCCCAGGGGTGAGAATCTTTATTTTCTTGCCACTGAGCTTTTGAAGCACTGCCTCACATACTTTGGGCACGTGACCAGGAGGGACCAGTCCTCACAGAAGGACATCACGCTTGGAAGGGTGGAGGCAGTGTTGGAGAGGAAAGACACAGGATGAGAGATTGACTCAGTGACTGGAGAAATGTGATTAGGTCTGTTGGAGATGATGAGATTGGCTCAGGTTAGGGCAGGGTTTAAGAGCTATTGTACATAAGGTCGCTATGAGTTGCAGATGACTCAATAGCACATAACAATAACAACATCATAGTGTCCCAAATGTAATTGTCAAACTGGATTTAATCATCTTCTCCCATCCAATGGGAATGCAAAGTTAACGTGATCCCTGTCCTCAATACTCCAACCACTTTGACTCTCTATTGAAGTTGTCAATGATTTCATTTTACTTGGATCCACAATCAAGTATACTCATGGTAGCAGCAGTCAAGAAATCAAAAGATGTATTGTACTGGGGAAATCTGCTCTCAGGGACCTTTCTAAAGTGATGATATTTTTCAGTTACTTCATATGAATCTGAAAGTTGAACAATAATTAAGAAAGACTGAAGAATTGGTTCCTTTGAATTGTGGTGTTGGTGAAGATTATTGAATATCTCATGGATTAACAAACAAACAAGGTTTGTCTTGGGGAAAGTGCAACCAGGGTACTCCTTGGAGTCAAGGATGGTGACCCTTCATCTCACCTAATTTGTGCATGTTGTTAAGAAGGGCCAGTCTTGGGGAAAGATGTCATGGTCAGAAAACTAGAGGGTCGACACAAAAGAGAAAGACCCTCAACAGTTGACTTGACATTGGGTGCAACAATGGGCTTGAGCTTGGCAGAGACTATGAGGCTGGACCAGGATAGGTCAAAGAAACTGGCTGTTCACAGGGTCTCTGAATTGTAATCGACTTGACAGCACCTAACAACACAGTATTGAGACTCTCAGGAACCATTTGGTTTATGGTTATCTGTAGCCCTTGTTTACTGTCCCCACAAAGTTTAGAGCAGCATCTCATGGACATCTTGCATAGGACACTGGTATAGGGTGGATACTTAAAAATCATTTGGGGAATAATCTATTCCCTTAGACAAATCCTTATAACTCTGGTCCTGTCTGCTTTCACAAAATCAGGAAATAGCTACTTACTCCTTGCCCACAGATAGCAGCTCTGATCCTCTACGTACCCATCCTCAGCTCTCTTGCCTCTCCTTTCTCCAGTGGGATCCTAATGCAGTTGGTGATTAAGGGACTAACACCATCACAAGCTAACAGCTGATGTGGTGGCATTCATCACGGCTTCGTTTTGCTGCCTTGGCTTCGCCGGTGGGTGAGATCGAGACACACCATTAACTTTGATGCTTCACCAGAGGGCTGTTCTGCGCCTTCAGTAATGAGATTTGGTGGTTCTTTTGTATTCTTCACCAGCGCTGGAGCTGTGTCTTGGTTCCAGGCATCTGATTAAATTGTCCTTTGCATTTGTCTTTAGCTCTCAAACATGAGTAAAACTAAGCCATTTGAGAAGTGTAGTTTCCTTATGCATGTCCGTACCATTTAGAGCAGTGTTAGAACATAAAAGCTGACTACGGTAGCCATAGACCAATAGGGATTTATATTTATAATGTGACAAGGCCAAAGGTGATTGGAAGTTTTGGTTCGATGGCTTAACTGAGACACTGATTCTCTTGACTTTTACTCATGGTAACAAGATGGCTGCCACCACAACAGCAAGGTGTGTCTGTGTTCAAAGTAGAACAAAGGAGAAAACAAAAGCCTCCACACGCCCATCCTTTTCCCTAAATCAAATTTGGTAGACTTTTGCTTTAATATCATTAACCAGGATAAAGTAACTCCTAACTGAAAAAGTAGAGGAACAGAACTGTCAATATTGGCTAAACCAACGACAATCTATGTACCATGAATCTGGTCACATGGTCTTCCCAAATGTGTCACCCTCAACTTTTTTCAGATGCTGCCACTGTTGTGTTTGGCATTGCAAATTGTAATGCTTTTTCCCCCCCTCAGTCCTACTTCAATGAAGCCTCATTGCCTCTTTGTAGTTAAATACAATTGGCTTTTAACCCTTGGCTATAAGCCCAGCAAAAGAGTTTCCTAAGGTTTCTGTGAATTTCCCAAAACTGAGTAAGGAGATTGCGATGACCTCAGTGTCAGATCCATCTTTACCCCCTTATTTCCCTGCACCATGTCCCTTCAATTCTGACACACAGCCTTACTAGCCTTCCTCCTTCTACTCCTTCCACTCCATTCCCCCAACTTGTCATGAAGGTGAAAATCAAGCACACAAAGCGTTTGTGTAGACAGCAGCAGTGTGGAGCTATGAGGGGTGGAGGGTCAAATTGCACATCACTCCACAACATCAAATTACATCACCTCTCCTTGTTCTTAAATGATCCAGGAAGTATTAAAAGAAGATGGAAAGAATATACTGAGTCACTGTATCGAAAGGAATTGGAAGACACAGAAGAATTTCATGAAACAAC
>NW_006399765.1:1574967-1606314 GCF_000299155.1 Elephantulus edwardii
AGAGAGGGACATCATGCTTGGGAGGGTGGAGGGACAGCGCAGGAGAGGAAGGCCCTCTATGAGGTGGATTGATTCAGTGACTGTGATAATTGGGATGGGAGTGTCAGAGACAGTGAGATTGGCACAGGACAGAGCGGAGTTTAGGGCTGTTGTACATAGGGTCACTATGAGTCGCAAGCGACTCAACGGCACATAACAACAACAACAACATCTGACCTCTAAGGGAGCTCTGGTGGCCTAGTGGCAAGATGGTGCACTGCAATCCCAGAGGTATGCGGTTCAAATCTACCAGATGCTCTGCTGGAGAAGGAGGGGGCAATCTCCTCCTGTACCAGTCAGATCTGATTTGACGGTACATGGAAAAAAAATCCATCTTACCTCGTAGCACTAAGAATTTCCTCCAGACCCCAGGCCTACATGGTCTCGATCCACCATCTCTCAGACCTCATTCCCCTCCCTTGTCCTCTTTCTTCTCCCTCTCCTTCCCTGGAGCAATGCAAAATTCTTGGCAAAACATATGTTCTAGGCTGAACAGTTTGCTCTTTTCCTGGTGGGTGTCTAATAACTCCTATTGTCCTTTTCTCTCCCTCAGACTATATCAAGGCTTTCCCTAAAGGATTTTGAAGTTCTGTCTCACATACTCTGGGCATGTGACCAGTATGGACCAGTCCTTGGAGACGGGTATCATGTCGAGAAGAATAGAGTGACAGTGCAGGAGAGGAAGACGCAGGATGAGATGGATTGACTCAATGACTGGAGAAATGAAATTAGATCTGTCGGCGATGAGATTGGTTCTGGATAGGACAAGGCTCAGAGCTATGAGTCATAGGAGACTTGATGGCACATAACAACAACAATTTCTCATTAGATAATTCTAGTACCAAATATTAATACAACACATTTCTACTTTGTTAGACACATAACATATAGTTATAAAGTGATAGAAGTCTAGATATTTCAATCAGTTCTTGGGCCTGGGTATTTGATGGACCAGAATATAGGTTTGAGTGTATTTCAACAAGCTTGAGAAACAAGAGGCTCACCAGGGTTCAACACCGCTCACTAGATTCTGTGCATTGATGTTGAAGCAAAGCTCAACCAAGATACACAGTCTTACCATCATGTCTCCTTTTGTGTCATGTCTTCTTTGATACCTTCGCTGCTGTATGTTTGCAGAGGGCCTTGACCTTCTTGATTATCTGCAATGAGCATGCATAAATAAACACATTGATTCCAAGATATACAATACATGTAACTTAATTTCATAAATCACTCTAGATGTCCCAACAATCCCATGAGGTAGGTATGAGAAGGTCCTCTCTGTATGAGGCCTGAGAAGGACCTACCTGACTTAGCGTACCCTCCAGAAGACAACTCCTTCATCATTTACACTTTGGGATCAGGAGGCCCTACTCTTACTCTCTTCTCATATATGACCTTGGACACTTCACACTTTCGAGCCTCTGTTTCTTCATCTATTAAACGGGAGAGGAACCCCCAACCGATAGGTTGAGATAGGTTTGGCGAAGTGACTGTTCTGTCAAATTCGTTTCCCAGAATTTCTTTTCCTTCAAGGTTCTAGGTTAGGGTTGGCCACAAGAAAAAGTGAGACATTTGGAAGGTGAAAGTGAAGTAGTGGCCATGTTTATGCCCAAGAGGTCAGTCTAAAGTTAGAACATTTGAAATTCATACCTCATGACTTCTAGCTCACTCATCAATACGAAGCAGAAGATAGACCCTCTCCTCAAGCTTCTCCCTTTCAGGCAGGCTTTCTAGGGATAATGGCCAGTCCCACGTGTCCCTCAGCTCATGCAGGTCTTCTTCTTCAGTCTCTGAATGCTGGGCCAGGTCCACATACAGCTTGATAGCAAAGTAATCAGCCTCTGCCTGCCTTATCAGAGGTGAGAGACTGACATTTGCTCCAGCTGATTCTCATGGATTCCCATTTGGCCTTGCTCTCTCTCCTCCACCACATGATCATTTCCTCTTCCCAGCTGCATTCCTTAATCACTTCAGGCCCAATACCAAATACAGATGCAGCAACGACTATATGTAAAATTGGCCAACTCCCACAATTATATAAGTCAAATTCCTAAAATAAAACCTTAGGGAGCTCTGGTGGCCTGGTGGTAAGGAATTGGACTGCCAGCACAAAGGTATATGGCATGAATACATCGACTGCTCCATGGACAAAGATGGGCAATCAATGTAATTTATTGCCTCTGAAAACTCACTTGAGTATCAGCTTTGGGCTGGTTCTGACTCCACAGTACATAACAACATGGTATGTCTAGGAAGCTCTGGTGGTATAATCTGTAGGCATTTGCACTGCTTTTCTGGTTGTTCAAATCCACACTGCTCCACAAGAGAAAGATGGGCAATCTTCTATGTGATTTACAACCTGAAATCCCACTGAAGGGTCAGCTATAAATTGAGTTTGACTCAATGGCAATGAGAGAGAAAGGTCATGTCTTGTGAACTTGTTCTTCACCTTGAACTCTGCCTTACACAGTTAATAACAAATGTGAAAGTGCTCAGCACATAGTGAAGGTTCTCTTTGCCATCATCTTAACCTGCACTTTGTTCTAATCAGCTGAACTAGAGAAGGTAATGAAGGTGGTTTGGGGAGCTCATGTGTCTTTTGGTTTTCAAGAATCTCATCACAATATCGGTGGTCCCTGGGGGATTAACATCCACTCAGATAACTTGTACTTACCCTCCTGTGTTATGTAAATCTGTTCTCACTGTGAAATGATTGAGCCAAACCCTAATCAAAACAAGTGCTTCATCACAACCACCTTCACTTGCTGAACATACAGCTTTTCAATCTTGCATTAAAGGAAGGCTAAATAAGAGCTGTGCGCATCTATTCCTAATTCTCTACACGTTCTTGAAGACACACTCCAGAATGGATCTCCATGGTCAGAGTCTGGGCATTGCTAGTAATTGGGGTTCTTGATCACAGATAACAGATACCCTTCTTTTTAAAGGAACTTGAGGGACTGGGGAAAGAAATGTAAGGGCAAAGATGTTTCACTTGAAGTTTCAAGAACAAAGATTCAGTCCAGACTTGGAACCAGAAGTCCTTTCAGAGATTTTCACATCATATCACATCACTTAATATCACATCACGTCACTTCACATCACATCACATCCCTGCCCAACTGCTGTTCTCTTTTTCTCTCTGCAAGCAGGTTCCTCCACTTCAGAATAAGAAAAATCAAAGAAGAGACGCTTTGAAATGTGGTGTTGGCAGAGAGAACAGAATATATCATGGACTGCCAAAAGGACATAAATCTGTCTTAAAGGAAGTGTGACCAGAGCGCTATTTCCGAGGCAAGGATGGTGAAACTCCACCTCACTTGTCTTGGGCGTCTTTTCAGGAGAAACCAATCCTTAGAGAGAGATGTCGTGCTGGGAAAGGTAGACGGTCAATGAGAGAGAGAAAGGCCCTCAACAAGATGGACTGGCACAGTGACTGTAATAATGGGCTTGGGAGTGACAGAGATCCTGAAGATGGTGCAGGACACAGCAGGGCTCGGGTCAGTTAATCACAGGGTCGCTGTGAGCTGCAGTTGACTCCAAGGCATCAAACCACCACTCACCCATCACTCCTTCAGAGGAACCAAAACTACACTCTTAGTTCCCAAAGTTGAGAATTTAGTTCAGCCACGGTCCGAGGTCTCAGCCTGGTCCTGTCAAATCTAGGGTGGGGTCACTTAAATGTGACAACCAAAATTGTGCCCTGCGTATGGTCAGATACTTCAGACTGAGAAAGGTTAGCACAGTCTTGTTCACATGGCAACAGCTTTTCAAGTGGACAAGAGGGATCGGTCAAGGTCTAGGACTTTTGGAGCCTCACTTCCACAGCACTTCAAAGACAGTAACAAGGCCAGCCAGATTCAGTGGGCAGGAAAATGCACTCAGTTTCTTGACAGAGAGAATTGTCAAAACTTTGGTGCCATTTGCAATAGATTAAAACAGTCAAGGATAACTGAGCAGAAAGAAAAAAGTTTGGTTATAGATGATGTCCTTGCGCTACTGTAAGAATTCACTGCGTGACACAGCAGCTCATTAGATGATATAATATATAACACCCATTTCATGATGTGATAGTTACAATTTCCTCTCTCAAAGCAGACCTTCTTTTATTGGCAGCCAATTCATTGGACTGGGAAGAGATGAAATGAGATATGCATTTAGCAAAACTCCAAGGGTACAATAAGTATCCACTAAAAGTTAGCTGGTGCTTGTGATTATGGGGGACTGGCTCATCTGCAAAGTGGATTAGTGGTTCTGGTTCTGAACATGACGTACCCCACTGTGGACTTTTATCAGCAACTGTCAGAGGGGACACACACTCTGAGCCCAGGTCCCACAGAGTAGAGGTCACCCCGGCCAGTTACTAGGACCCAGTATGCAAAGTGGACGGGCCACACTAGCAGCTGCAGAGAACTGGAATAACATAAAGAATCTAAAAGCAAGAATGCTGACTGACAGCACTAACACAGACAGGTTCCAGGTCCTGTGTCGAGAAAAGAGGTCTTAAAAAAAACCACCACTGAGGTTTCAGAAGAAGCAGCTGAGACCCAGGAAAGACAGCCATGACTAATCTTGATTTAAGGAAGCTCTGGTGGCCGAGTGGTAAGGAGGCACGTGGTTCAAATCTACCAGCTGCTGCAAGGGAGAAAGGTGAGCAACTTCCTTCGGTGTGATTTACTGCTTCTGAAAGCGCACTGGAGGGTCAGCTGGGAGGCGGTTCCATCTCGATGGTACAGTCTTGATTTAGGGAGCTCTGGTCTCATTGCCCACGGGGAGTTGCCCCATTAACCCAAAGCTCCCACCTCTCTGGTAGTTTGAATCTGCCAGTGGCTCCGTGGGAGAAAGATGGGCCACCTCCCCTGTGATTTACAACCTTGAAAACCCAACAGAGGACCAGTTAGGAGTTAATTCCTTCTCAAAGGCTGGGGGTTGAGGCATTCTGAGTTTTGGTTCCAGACTCATGGTGCAACACACCCAAAGTCACACAGTAAGAGTGGAATCAAATCAAGACTGGCGTCCAAGACTCTGAATCCCGGTAGGTCCATCTTGGGAATTTTTTTTTTTTTTTTCATCTTGGGAATTTTTAAACTCTTGGAGGGCTAGACGTCTTTAGGGTAAAGATGTGACTAAATGCTATAATTGGTAATAAAAGTTTCCCCAAGGATAGTGACTAGTGGCGAGAACACAGGCTTGGGGTTCTGGGGACAGAGCTCTACCTCTATCTTGATCTAGACATGCGCCCACTGATTCAGTCCACCAGTGGCCCTTCATCAGGTTTCCAAGGCTAGAAATCGTTATGGAAGGAGATTGTCTAACTCTCTCCCACAAAGCACTTGATATATTCAAACCACTAAACTTCTAACTAGGAGCTCTGACGGCCTAGTGGTAAGAAGCTATACTGCTAATCCTGAAGGTGTGCTGTTCCGGGCTACCAGCTGCTCCGCAGAAGAAGGATGGGTAATCTCCTCCCTTGAGATTTACTTCTGAAAACCGGCCATAGGGTCAACTGTGGGTAGTTCTGACTTAAGAGTAAATTGCCGCCGTCACGTCACCACCACCACCACCACCACCTTTTGATTAGTATCTTAATACACTACAAACCACGTAGCAATGATAGATTAACACAGTGGCTACAAGGGGTTAAGCACCAGATATTGCAGGCAGAGTACAGGACTGAGCAGGGTCATTCTGTTGTCTATAGGGGTCTATGAGTCCAAATCAATTCAACAGCAATGATTTGATTTTTAAACTTAATTTTTAAAAAATTGTTTTAAAAATGCTTTCCCTAAGAAAGGGGCATGAGAAGCAATCGCAGTCCACATAAAGGCAAAGGCACTAAAGCTCATCATTTACTAGCTGGTTAACCTTAACGCACCTCCATGAATGTTCACTTCTTTATTTTGTTGAAACCAAATTTGTGGCTGTTGCGTGTATTCAAATTTACCCTCCATTGGCTTTCTGAGGCTGTAAATCTTAACAGGAACAGAATGCCTCATCTTTCTGCACTTTGAGCCCTAAGAGCTGGATCAACCCCACCAGCTGGTTTGTGGGGAAAAGATGAGCAATCTCCTCCAGTGTGATTTTCTGCCTCTAAAATCTTGCTGGAGGGTCAACTACGGGACGGTTCCAGTATAAGCACTTACCAAAACCTAAGAGCAAAGATGTGAGGGCTCAGCATCCTTCCTTTGGGAGACCTGTACCCGCTGAGGGAGGGGCAAGGTGCTGGTTGTAAAGGAAATGGGTAATTGGTAATGCAGTACCTCCTGGCACATCAGAAGCAAATTAGAACTCTGCTTTCCTACTTCAGCTGCTGAACCTCCGAATCCTGTTCTGCCCAGGGCTGCAAATCAAGGAGGAAAAAAAAAAAATAAAGACAAATGTGATTTCGCGAAGCCAGCCACTCTTCCTGGCCCCGAGGGGCGGGGGGACGTGCTCTCTGCGGAAGCTGGCAGCTGTCATAAAGATGTCAGTGGGGTTAGTCACCCTCCCACGGCCACCTGCCAGGGCCACCTGAAGGAACATGTGTCTCCAGACATCAGGTCCCGGGGATGGGGGCCAGCGCCCCCTTCTCTCCTTTCCTCATTAGGCAGCTCCCTGGAGAGAGAGCGTAACTGCTCAACTCTGTGTCATCGGCCGGGGGGGAGGGGAGAGGAGCTGTTAGAGCAAAATTAAAAGTCTCTGGCAATTTGGGTCCTCATCGCTCATGCCATCGCTGCCTATGAAATTGGAATTTATGGTCAGAATTAAAGGCTAAGAGGAAAACACATTGGTGTGGGACTGAGAGGTTAAGCACGGGCACTGGGGTCTCCAAATGCAGCCATCTGGGCAGAGGGTGGCTGAAGATGGGGGATGGTTCCCTTCCAGATCAAGAGGGTTGAATTCTGAGACCCTCCCATATGCACACCCCGTTCTCTCCCTCACTCTATTTGCCACCTTCTCATATAATTCATACTCTGCTTAATTGTCATATTTGTTGCCGGTTTTTTGTTGTGTTTTTTTTTTTTTTTAATTCTCTGACAGTTTAGGAAGCTCACTCAACTCATTGTCAACAAATTGGAATTGAATCACAGCTGACCTTCCAATGGGGTTTTGAGAGACTGTAAATAGCACAGTTTATTGCCCAGTTTTCCTCCTTGGGGAGGCTGTTGTTAGGGGTTTTTTTGGTTGTTGTTTGTGTTTTGTTTTTTGGGGGGTTTTTTTTGCTTAATTTTATACTGATTTATTTACAAAGTTATGCTGTCCAATCACAGCCAGCTCCGAGTTAACCTCCCAGTAAATCGCAGGCGAGGGCATCGTCTGTCTCTCTCTCACTCGGAGCAGCTGGTGCATTCAAACCACCTGCCTGTGGGTTGGCAACACCTTCCTCATCCCAAGTTTACCAGAGCTCCCTACAGAGCAGGCTAGAAGTCTAAATTCACGGTGAGGGGGCTGTCCTGTGAACCAGGGTTTGCTTACTCTCTTCTTTGAAGAGCCTGGTGTCTCTTTTTAGGTCCACGTCGAGTTTTCCCAGTTGATTCCTCATGTGTATTGTCTATTCCAACTCATTGTGACCCCCGTGTCATTACAAAGCGGAGCTGCTTCATAGGATTTTCTTGCCTGTAATCTTTATGGAAGCATCAGGCCTTTCTTCCGTGCATGAGTTAGAACCTTTAGGTGGTGGTTGTTGTTATGTGCTGTTGTCTCAGAATCAACTCATACCTGACCCGGCTGTACTGAGCAAGGGAAGAGACTGCCCATCTTTCTCCTGTGGAAGAGCAGCTGGATTTGAACTGCATGCTTTTGGGTTGACAGCCCAACTCCTTACCACTAAGCCACCAGCTACCTGCAATACCCAGAAACTATTGTCTAGTGTAACCTGTCTTAGACTGGGCTATATATTAGTTGTTGTTATTGTTGTGTGCTGTTGAATCAAATCCAACTCATAGCTGCCCCACCAGTGGGGTTTCAGATGCAGTAAAACATGTGAGAAGAGATTGCCCATTCTTCCCATGGTTGCTGTACGCAGTGCAACAAAATCAGTGACTATATCTCTATATAGGGAATTGCTCTAGCAGTTCAAACCCACCAGTGACTCTGAGGGGGGGAAATGGGAATCTCCTCCCATGCAATTTACAGCCTCAAGAAAGCTGCTAGAAGACAGCTATCAGTCAATCCCAACTCTACAGCAGTTTATTTGAGTTTCATTTGAATATATATGTATATGTGTGTGTGTATATATATATATATAGTTGTTGTGTACCATAGAGTCAGAACTGATGCATAGCTGACCCTCCAGCAGGTTTTCTCATGGTAAGAGATTGTCCACCCTTCTTTCCTGGCACAGCTGGTGGCCTTGAACCATGTGCTTTTGGGATTACAGTGCAGCTTCTTGCCACTAGGCCACCAGAGCTTCGTGTGTGTGTGTGTCTAGATAAATAGCCAGATATAATTCAAGAAAATTACTTACGCAGTTGTGAAAGCTGGCAAGTCCCAAATCCATGGGTCGGTACAGTGACGGATTACCCATCAAGCAAGGCAAACATGTGCTTAGGGCATCAACACAACAGAGGCAGCGGTTATCCATAGAAAAGACCTGTAGGTGTCAAGAACACAGGATACAAAATTCAGTATCTATTTATCATGCAAAATAGGTTTTTGTTTTTCAACAAAGAGTATATTTTCCAAGAAAACAACAAAGAGCATTTATCAGAGCATTACATTTTATTTTACCAGAATATTTACACATCCCCATGTAACCAAATTGAAGAATTCCTTGAGGAAATAAATGAAATGAATATTGAGGTTGAAAATCATATAAATGCATTTGGGTTTCCATTTCCCTTCAGACTGACTTTCTTTTGAAAAATTGATTGATATTGTTAGGGCTCACAAAATAAACATGCTGTCAAAAATAGCAATGTTCAATAAGATAGCAAATGCTGATGGTGGGGTGGAGAGATTGGCACTCTCGTACACTGCTGGCAAGAATGTAAAATGGTACAACCACTATGAAAAGCAGCTTGGCGCTTCCTTAGGAAACTGGGACTAGAAATACCATTTGGTCCAGCAGGTACGTGTTCCAAAGAAATAAAAACTGCCAAGCAAACTTACATACTCACACATTTGTGACAGCGTTATGTACAATAGGAAACTTGGAAACAATCCCAGAGTCCATCAAATGAATGAATAATTGAAGAAACTATGAAACATCCACTCCGTGGAGTATTGCTTGTTGTTATTGTGCTACGTGCCACCAAGTCAACAATGACTCACAGTGACCCTGTAAACAACAGAATAGAACCTTCCTGGGCTATCCTCACATCCTCAACAAGCCTGTAGTTAGTCACTGTGCTAATCTATCCTGTTGAGGATCTTCCTCTTTAATTTCTTTTTTCTGTAATTAATTTGTGAATCTCTAAAGGTAAATCTATAATTATCTTTCTTTCTAACATGTAATGAATAAAGAGACATTTGCTGAACACTGGAGTTTAATGGGTGAAAATCACTGTGTTGATACATGAGGTGTTGAAATTATCCTTCGGGAACCAGCAGTTATGAAATCAAAAGACTAACTGTGTTGGGAAAATCCGTTGTCAGGGACCTCTCCAGAGTGTTGAAGGGCAATGATATCAGTCTAGGGACTAAGGAGCATCTGATCTAGGTCATGGTCTTCACAATTTCTTGCTTTGCATTGGAGAGCTAGAAAAGAATTTAGTATTACAGAAGAAAAGTCTATGCCTTTGAGTTGCGGTGCTGGTGAAGAGTACTGGACGTACTATGGAGTGCTAAGATAACAAATAGATCTGTTCTGGAAACCAGGTTGCTTCTTGGAAGCAAGGGTGTTGAAGCTCCATCCAACATACTTTGGGCATGTTGCCAGGAGAAACCAGTCCTTGGAGAAGGACATCATTTTGTAAGGGTGGAGGGACAGCACAAGAGAGCAAGAACCTGGATGAGACAGATTGGCACAGTAACTGGGGTAACGGGGCTTGATGTGTTACAGACTGTGGGATTGGCACAAGATAGGGCAGCCTTCAGAGCTAGTGAGCACAGGGTCGCTGTGAGTCCCAAGTGACACAGCAGCACATAAAAACAACAACATATGAATATAGCAGAATTTGCAATTCTGCATTTATTCCTCACTCTGGTTTTTAAGTTATTAATGACATAGAAAGTAAAACTTTTTATATCATTATTAATTTTAGTGTCTGAGCTGGTCACATCTGCAGACCCTATAAATAACAAAAATGACATCCTGCCTTGATGAAGAATTTTTTCTAATTATGTAAATTATTGCCTCAAAAGAGGGCCAAGTGATTGTCAACATCACAGTGGGCCATTTGAAAATTTGTGTCAAAAATTTCCACCTGGTAAATATGCACAGTTCTCTAGTCATAAACTATTTCTAGAGCATAAAGCTAAAGGAGAAAATCATCAAAGGGAGTGGCTGCTATCTTCTCCAACAGTCAGCTCTGGGCATTATTTTATTTGCCAACTAGTCCATGTTAAAAGAATTTAATTCACAAGGTGACTGACAAATACAAAAGCAGTATAATTCAGATAGATTGACTAGTATCATACTTAATCCAAAGAAGTGATTTGTGTTTATCATGCAAATTGGAATAGAAAATTCATACAGAGTTCATGTCAGTATTGGAAAGCTGTTTTGCAGTGAGTTGTCACTGCCAATGTAACAACTTCTGGATGCAGAAGTTGGATGTGGAGGAGAGAATGAAGTGTCTGAGTCCCCTCAAAAGGGAAATTTGGGGGGTGGTTCTTGAATGGTCCGTTTTTAGCAAGTAACACAGGAAAAAGCAACCTCACGTATATGTCTAAAACAACGTGAAGTATTCATGAATGCAGTGATAAAATCCAATCAACTGTTTTCCGTGAAATAAGTCTTGCTCACTATCTTAGTTTTGCAGGGATGCTGTAACAGCTAGCACCAGTGGATGTCTTTCACAAGCAAAAAATTATTGTGTTGTAGGGTAAGAGGCTGGAAGTTCATTTCAGGGCACCAACTCTAGGGCCAGACGATCTGTTGTTTCTAGACGATCCTTGTTTCTTCTCGCCAACATCTATGGCCCCAATGTTCCTTGAATTTCTCCATACATCTTGATCTTCCCTGGTGTCAGGGAACTTCCTAGGGCAGGTGCCTAAGTCTAAAAGGATAAACTCCACTCCTGGCGATTTTTTCTTGGTGGTACTGAGATCTCCTCACTCTCGACTCGATTTTCTCCCTTTTTATCCTTTGTAAGTCAAAAGGTGTCAAAAGGTGCTACAAGCCATTCCACATTAGATCTGGGCTGTGATGGGATTAAAGGGTATTGGGTTCCACCTTTAATCCTTCCACTCCTGTTTGCTTTATCAGTCCATGGGAAATCTTTTCATAGTTTGCATATCACTATATACTTGTATTTTTATGTGGTTGTTGTTGTACCATCCAGTCGGAGCTGACTCATAGTTGACCCTCCAGAGGGTTTTCAAAGGCAGTAAATTGCATGGGAAGAGATTGCCCATCTTTTTCCCATGGAATAGCTGGTGGATTCAAACCTCGAACCTTTGGGTTGATAGTGCAACTTCTTATCACTAAGCCACCAGAGCTCCCTCTGGGGACTTGTGCCTTCAGGGCACAACTCATTTCATGATACTCACTGTCTGTAGATTCCACTTGTGAGCTTCCTCATCCAGATCAACTAAGTACTGTTTTAAGAAATGTAATTTCCAACAGATAGACCTGTTGAATGATTTATATCATTCACCAGCTTAAAAAAAAAGTCACAAAAACCCCAACCACACAGGTGAAAAAATTGTAAATCAAGCACTTTAGTATTTATATGAAGTTTGAAAAATTGATTTCTCTAAGTGAGGAGGCTAGTCCGATGACAATGCTGCCAATATGTCAGGGTGTTATAAAAGCGTGCAACAGAAAATTCAGACATAATGAATATGCCATCTTTACTCTTATCTGCTGCACATCCAATCTTGTAGGATTTAGTACAGTAGTAGATTGTTGCCTGAGAGCAGTTGAATTTTTTCCTTACATTTTAGTTACTCTACACTCCCCACTCCCCGCCTCTGTTCACCATTGAGCTGTATTTAAAACATATTTAGGCAAGGAGAGTGTGTTAGAATGTCTTTCTAATGCATCTTGGGAAGTACACGCTCTAGCAGCAAGTGCAATCACGGAATCATATGCCTTCAGATTCTAGATGTCTTAGCAAATTTTGCTGAAGAATAGACACTAAAAGAGGATAACAAAGGAGCAGCTGAAAATATCGCCCCAAAAATGCAAACCCTAGAATATGCATTTATGCTAGTTATAAGGGACAATGTATCACAGCATTTTCATTGGATGAGTCATCTGAAGGCATGCACAGATTTCCACAAGTCATTTAGAAGGTATTTACATAATTTAAGAGAAGATTTTGAAAACATAACAAGATGAATACTAACAAATACTGGTTATCAAGCAGCTTAGCATCAAAGAAGTATTAGAAGGAAACAAGAAACATGATGAAAGTGCTCCAGTTACATAGAGGATCAGAGACTGGTTTCATGCACCCATGTGCTGTACCATCATTGAAGCACTTGAATCTGACATGAAAAGGACAAAGATGTATGGATCTCATTCAAATAAATTTTCCTTCTGAAACAGTGTGGGTACACCTGACGAAGAACGTGTGAAAGCGTCCAAGAGATGCTGTTGCTCTTGTCGAGTCAGCTAGCACTCACAGTGACCCTATGAACAGCTGACCTGAAGCTTGCCCTTTGCTGTTCCATGCTCACAACCTCCGCCCTCCTCAGACCTCTTCCTGCAGCCACCGTGTCAACCCACCTCCCTGAGGGTCTTCCTCAATTGTGTCTACTCTCTACTTTCCCAAGAAACTAGTAAAGGCTTATCTCCGTGACTTACCAGACAAGCTTTGTGGGAGAAGTGTGATAATTTCATTCTTACATGAGCACTAGAGTGATCCAGGAAAGACAAATTTTATATCCACGTAGGCGTGTATGAATCCATAATCGAAGATAAGCTACCACACATGTTCGTACTTCCCGGTGTTGAAATCGCTTGGCACTTACTCTTAACTTTAATGATCACAAGCTGCACAATAGAACACTCATTTTCATCCCTTAAAGAGACTCAGAAACCCTCCGTGCACAATGATTAAAGAACGATTCAATATGTTAGGAATGAAAGATCTATCTAAAAAGAAAATACAGTAATTTGTTGACATATTTGTTTTCTGATCATGACATCTCCTTTTGTGCTATCTCTTTATATATTTATAATGATAGCACTTATGACAAAATGAGCATCAAAATTGAAGTATTGGTCATTTAAAGCAAAATCTGAGAAAGTACTTTTTTTTGTGGGAGAAGAACAGAATTTAACATCAATTTTGAAGCAACTAAATGGTCTAATTCCTTTTTCTCATTTTAGAATATACTGAATATTCTTTTGGTAGAAAATGTGGTTGTTGTTGTTGTTGTTGTTAAGTGCTGTCGAGTCATAGGCAACTCATAACGACCCTATGAATGAAAGACCTGAACATTTGTATAACTTTCATCCTTTCTCCAGGTTCATAGGGTTTCCAGAGGCAAGCTATTTCAGAAGTGGATGCCACTCCTGCTTCCAAGGTTGCCTTAACTGGGTATATGATAAAAATTTCAGTGTCCTACATTCATAAAGTTTTCTAATCCAATTCGTTTTATTCTACTAAAATGGGAGTTGTTAATATTACAGTAATTTTTAAAAGGAAATGATATAATAGCTAACACACAATGTTATGCAGATGGCACAACCTTGCTGAAAGTGAGGAGGACCTAAAGTGCTTGCTGCAGAAGATCAAGGACTGCAGCCTTCAATATGGATTACGTCTCAACATCAAGAAAACAAAAATCCTCATCTCTGGACTAAAAAGCAGTGGTGGAGAAAAGATCGAAATTGTCAATGATTTCATCTTAGTTGCATCCACAGTCAGCATCTTTGGTATCAGCAGTCAGGAGATTGAGAAATAAATAGCACTGGGAAAGTGCTGTCAGGGACCTCTCCAAAGTCCTGAAGAGCAACAGTGTCCCTTTAAAGATTAAGGTGCATCTGATTCAAGTCACGGTCTTTCCAGTCACTTGCTATGCATCTGTGAACTGGTCAATGAATAAGGATGACAGAGAAGAATAGATGCATTTAGGTTGTGGTATTGGAGAAGAGTGCTGAATATCCCACAGACTGCCAACAAAACAAAACAACCCCGAACAAAACAAAGATGTATTGGACAAACCATAATGTTCATTGGAGGCAAAGATAGTGAAGCTTCATCTCATATATTCCGGATATATTGTTAGGAGAAGCTATTCCTTGGAAAGGGACACCATGCTTGGAAAGGTGCAGGGCCAGCAAAACTGAGGAATACCCTCAACAAAATGGATTCATGCAGTGTCGGTGGCAATGGACTCAAGTTTATCAAGGATGCTAAGAAGGGTGTGGATAGGACAGAATTCAGATCTACAGTTCACAGGATTCTTTGAGCTTTGAATGTTGATGACATTTAACAATAATACATACACACACACACAAACTGTCATATTCATGTAAGTAATCAGGAAACACGTTCACAGTATTTAGGATTAATCCATCCCTGGTCAGACATCAGACTGGAGGCTGCTCCTAACTCCCGTGTTTGCAAGGTCTGAGGATCCCCAAATGGGCAAGTCAGATTGCTGGCTCCTCTCCTAAGAACCCTTGTATGAACAGAACAAGGCAACACTGCATGGTTCAAAATGAAGAAAGGAGTGCGTCAGGGACATATCTTTTCTCCATACCTTTTCAATATATGTATGTGGAATAGATTATTCAGGAGGCTGCACTTTATGAAGAAGAATGTGGTGCCAAGATTGAAGAAGACTCATTAACAACTTGCATTATGCAGACAACACAACCTTCCTTGCTAAAACTGAGAAGGACTGCAGTTTTCAATATGAATTGTATCTCAACATAAAAAAAACAAAACAAGGATTCTCATCACCAGGCCAATTGGCAGTATTACTATAGTTGGAGAAAAGACGTTGTTAACAATCTCATTTTGTTCAAATCCACAATCAACACTCTTGGCACCGGCAGTCAGGAAATCAAAAGACAAGTTGCTTTAGGAAATTCTACTGTCAAGGACCTCTCCAGAGGTTAAAGAGCAACAACGTTAGTCTAGAAACTAAAGTGCACCTGATCCTGGCTATGGTCTTCTCAGTTGCTTGCTATACATCAAAAAGCTGGACAATGACTAAGGATGACAGAAGAAGAATCGATACATTTGAGTTGTGGTGTTGGAGAAGAGTATTGAACATACCATGGACTGCCACAAACAGGTCTGACTTGGAGAGGGTGAAAACAAGTTGCTCCTTGGAAGCAAGGATTTTGAAACTTCATCTCACATACTTTAGGCTTGTGGCCAGGAGGGACTAGTCCTTAGAGAAGGGCACCATACATGGATAGAAGGCCAGCACAGGAGAGGAAGACCCTGAATGAGATGAATTGACACAGTGACTCTGGCAATGGAGTCGGGTGTGTCAGAGAAGGTGAGGTTGGCTCAGGGTACAACAAGATTCAGAGCTGTTGTTCATTGGGTTGCTGTGAGTTGTAGTTGATGGCACATAATAACATCTTAAGAATTAGAGACCACAGGATGGCCAGTCAGGTGCAGGATTAAGAGAGGACCAGTTTTGCCAGAATGTCCACATACAGTGGATGCAAACTACCCTCCTTGAAAGGAATTGCCCCTTTCAACTGATTGGTAATGTGTGAGATCACAGTCTGAAGGGTGACCAAAATATCTGCAAAATCACTGAGAATCACGGCCTAGCCAAGTTGGCCCAAACCCTTAGCCATCATGTACCCATCCTTTACCATCAAGTCAGTTCTGACTCACGGTGACCCTCTACTGAGTTCCCAAGGCTTTACGTCTTAATGTGAAGAGACTGCCCATCTTTCTCCTCCAGGGTGTCTGGGGTGCTCAAACTGGCCCCATTTGGTTAGCACTTAACATTTAGCCTCCTATGCTACCAGGCCTCCTTTAATCATCACATAGCCCACCCACATCCCCTCGGTACCCTTCCACCCTATCCTTGCTGGTGGCTTCTCATTGTGAACGTCAGACTCCACCTATGCGGCCACTGATTACAGGGCCAGCTCAGCCTGTGTGCAGGCCCAAGGGTCCAGGACCTGATGGCACCAGGAGCAATTCACAACCACTGAAGAGTGGGTGTTAGTGTATAAACCACCTGTCTTCCTCACCCCTCGAGTGGGACCCCATCTCCCAGAGCACCTCACGGGGTGAGCCCCAGTTGCCTGCTGCAGTAATTTTACAGAGTTTCACATCCTCCTTTGACTTTTCTTCCCTGCCCCCTCTTCGCCCACTCCCTCACCGGTGCTTCCTGTCCCTCCCGAGCCATCTGCTTGCACCCAGACCCCAGCCTCGGCCCGCTTTTGCCAGAACAGGGAGCAAGACACTGTGCCTCTTGATGAAATGTAAACACTGCAAGAGTAAGAGCCTTTAGTCCAAGTGTCTAGAACCGTGCCAGAGACACTGGACAAATATTTGCTGAACAGGTTGTCTCTGCTGTAATTGACAATCCTACAGCTCTTTATTGAACACTGGTTCTGTCAAGCTTTGTGCCAGGGACACTCAGGGAACAAGACCCACAGGAGTCCTGCCTACAATATGGGTAGAAGGAGGACACCAAGGACAGTGCTGAGACAGAGGGACACACTGAGGCGCCTGGTGGAGGCCCTGCGGGACAGCCTGTGTCAAGTTTGGGTTCAGGGACAGTGGCTGTGCTTAGACAGACTCCACACTGGGTTCAGGGCATTGCAGATTCTGGCTTGAAATACTTTTTTTTTTAAATACTTTTTTTTTAACACTTTATTATGGGACTGAAGATCCTTTTAGAAATGTCAGATCTATAGTCCTCATAGTAAAGGATTCCTTATCTATGTCCATACACAAAAGCTGATTGCATAATCCTTCAATATGTCTTTTTGTGTGTGTATGTGTGAGGAGGGGAGGGGATGAAGCATCCAGAAGGGACCGGGAAGGACAGGGTAATGATGGGCAAGGTCCAATGGTAATTAACTCTATATAAAACATAAAGCATGGGAATGAGTGTATGAAACGCAGTGTGAGTGAAGAACAGTGAGAAACATAATATATATGAATTTTGTAAACAAACCAATATTTTTTTAAAAAACAAGGGAAACAATGGCTCGAAAGTCTTGATCATTTCTGAACAAGGGTGCCGTGTTTTCAACTCGCATAGATCCTGACAATCACATGGCCTGTTCAGAGTTCATCCAGAGTAAAAATCTACACTCAGGACTCAGGGATTACAAGGAGGGAGAGGGGTTGTAATACACTGTTTCAGGCAAAGGTTCAGCATATTCTGAGAGATCATAGAAGGTTCTGGAAACCATAGCACCAAGGTCTGGTCTAACTGGAGGATGGAGGGCAGAGGATGCCACAGATGGGGATAGATTGAGAAGGACCTTGTGTGGCTTTCATGCTTAGAAATTATTTTCCCCCCTACTAGTTTATTTATAAAATGAGAATATAAATTTGAACAAATTTTTATTTCTCTCACACACCCCCACCCATCAAATTGTACAACCCAGTGATTAATCCCCCCTCCCCCTGCACATCTACATCCCTCTGCTTCCAGCCTCTCCCACCCTCTTGGATTCTTATACTCATTCTACAATAACAGTCTTATACAATATTTATCCTTGTGAGACTGAGTTATTTCACTCAGCATAATGCTCTCCAGTCCCTCCCAAGTTAGGTAATAATTTATAAAGTTATTGTTCCTGCATGCTGCATAGTATTCCATTGTGTGAATATACCACAATTTCTCAATCCACTCATTTGTGGTTGGACATTTGGGTTGTTTCCATGTTCTTGAGATGGTGAATAATGCTACTATGAACATTGGTGTACAAATCTCAGCTTGTGCCTCAGTTCTCATGTTCTCTGGGCATATTTCAAGTAGTGGAATGTCTATGCTTAGAAATTCTGACTTTATCCAAAGATCTAAGTGCCAGGCGTCTGAGGCAGAAAGGCAGGACAAGACCAGTGACAGAGAGGGGGTGAGCGCAATGCAGTCCCACAAATCCAAACAGCCACCAGGAGGACTCTGGTGACATTGAGGGTGTGCGAGCCAGACCTTAGTGACTAACTCAATACTGAGGGAGAAGATGTACCAAAATTGTGTTTACCCAATATCCTCAAATCCAGAGACCCAGAGGACCAGCCCCAAGAGCCGGACATGGTGCCTCTATGACTCTGGGCTGTGACTCCTGCCTCCTCAGAACAGGGAGACCACAGCCCTGAGGGGAGAGGCTTGGCTTTTCTCCTCTTCTCAAAGCACAAACACAGCTTCCAAGAGAATCTACTGCCCGGAATTGAATATGTTACAAATGGCTGTGGAGCCTGCCAGCTCCTGGTGCAGAGAGCCTGAGCCTCCCCAGGGCGTGAGGGTGGGGAGAGGAGGCGGTGGCACTTGATACTATTGGAATCTCCTTGGCCAGGCCACTTGGCTCCAAAGAATCCTGCAACACCGAGTGTCAGGAGCAGAAGGAAAGTTAGCAATAATCTCACGCACCCTCCTTCCCATTTTGCAGATGGGAAAACAGACCATGCAGAGAAGAAATGAATTGCTCAAAGTCCCAGAGGAAGGACGGCGGATCCTGACCTCCTGATTATTCTAGTTAACCTCTCCTCATTCCAGGTTGCCTATGACCCCTGGCACCCTAGCCTCGAAGATTTGAGAGACATCTCATTCAAATCCCAAGGATGCTTTCAGCTGAATCACACCCTCTAACTCAAAATGCTTTGTCTAAAGCAGTGCATCTCCATGTGGTCCCCAGACCAGCCAGCCTCAGCATCACCCAAAGCGCTTGTTTGAAATGCAAATTCTTGCCTCGATGGCACCAAACAAGCAGCCACAAAATAAATATTCTGATAACGATGAAAATAACTGATATCCTGGTTAAGTGGTACAGTGAGGTTAAGAGTTAGGCTGCTAACCCAAAGGTCAGTGGTTCAAGCCCACTGGCCGTTGTGTGGGAGAAAGGTGTTGTAGACACAGAGACTATATGGGGTAGCTCCACCTCATCCTATAAAGTTCCTGTGAGTTTTCATTGACTCATTGAAAGCACAAAGTTTGGTTTAGTTGCACATCTTTTGTAAAATTAAAATTGTGTTAGTTAAAAACCGTAATTCTGAATAACAGTCCTTAGGCTGCATCAGATTGTCTGTCATAGACTCCCACGGCAGATGTGAACCCCAGCCCTGCCTGGGCCACTCACCCCTGCATGACATTGAGTTGGTTCTCTATTTCAGGAGCATTCTTAGGGATTGAATTTTGTCTCCCGTCAATATGTGTTGAAGATTCCAATGCCATACCTGTGTATATATCACCTCATTTGGGAATAAGTTTTCTTTGTTATGTCAATGAGTCTGTGTCATGGAAGTTGTGTCTTAAACCAATCGATTTTGAGATATTAAAGGATTAGACTCAGAGACAAGGAAGCAGAAATGGAGGAATGATGTCATGTGGGGGGGTCATCAAGGACCTGAGGGAAAGCAGCTGGGGAGAAATGATTCCTCTCACCCCACCCCGAGTGGATAGAATGGACATTATGAGAGAGCTGGCTTTCTGAAACCATGAGAAAATAAATTTCTTAAAGTCAGGAACAAAAATGCTTTGTGGCTTTGCCCACAGAATTAGAAACTTGGGGGCTCGGGGAGGGCAGCTACCTGTATTTTAACAGCTGATGTTAACGCCTGTTCAGGATTGAGACTTACTGCCTTACAGTGAGGATGTTTTGCTGTTGTTAATGGGCTGTCTCATCGCTTGCGACTCATAGTGACCCTGTGTACAATAGCACTGAAATCTGCTCTATCCTGTGCCAACCTTATTGTCTCCAAAAAACCCACTCCCATTACCCTAGTCACTCAACCAATCTATCTCATCGAGGGTCTTCCTCTCTTGCGCTGCCCCTCCACCCTTCCAAGCCTGATGCCCCTATCCAAGGACTTGCAACATGCCCAAAATATGTCAGATGAAGCCTCAGAATACTTGCCTCCAAGGAGCAGCCTGGTTTCACCCTCTCTAGGATGAACTTGTTTGTTCTTCTAGCAATCCATGGTATATTCAATACTCTTCTCCAGCACCACAGCTCAAAAGCATCAGTTCTCTTTCTATCACCCGTAGTCATTGTCCAGCTTTCTGACACATAGCAAGTAATTGTGAAGACTACGGCCTGGATCAGACACACCTTAGTCTCCAGACTGACAATGTGGCTCTTCAGTACTCTGTAGAAGTTCCTGACAGCAGACTTTCCCAATGCAATTCATCTTGTGATGAGTGAGGATCTTAAGTATCTCGCAAAACCAGAGGGGCCATGAGTTCTGCCTATCACTCTACCACTTCATCCCTCTGTAGCCATCTTTGGATTCGGTCCCTTAGGGTCACAGGGTAGCTACCTCCACTGACAGCCCCTTGTGCAAACCCAGCAGCAGGAAGCAGCTGATGACTACCTTCTGCTGGACAACTCTCTCAGTTAATGAGAAAACATTTCCCACAAGTCCCCACACACTCTACTCTCCTCACCTCATTGACCAGAATCAGATTACGAGCTCTTACACCAATCTCTGGCCAGGAATACAGACTTGCTTCTGAAAGTATGCCAACGGAAACTCTATGGGTCACAACAGAAAATGGTCTCATACAGCTCTGGAAGGTGAGCCCCCCGAGTTGGAAGGTACCTCACAACAGCTGCAACGATGATGCGAGTCAACCGGTGATGGTGGAGCTGGGACAGAATCGAGCATGTCTTCATTGTTTACACGTGGGAGTCACCAGTCAGAGCTGACTTAGAGCAACTAGCATTGGGCTGTTCGGGGACTGTGTGAATACGCGTAAAACACCCCAAACAGTCCCTGACTATATAAGCATTTGTCAACCAAGCATTACTTACACTATTAATTTTATAAAATTAAATTACATTCCATTAAATTAATTTGATTTATTAATTTTTTAAGTCAGTTCTGCAAGTTGCTGTCTTCCAAATGTCTTTTTTTTTAAAATTGTTTTTTTAATTGTGATTTTTGGGAAAGCTTACAAAGAGCTCAGGGTTTTTTCATTATTCATCCTCATTTTCCTCCTTACCCCCAATTTTGTTCATTCATTCATACATATTTTCTTCTATATCCCCAATTCACTTTGTAATGCTTGCCCAGTTCCAGATTACTATCATACATGTAAGGTCTAATTGTCCATTTTTTTCAGATTGTCCTTCCCTTTGCCTTTTTCAGTGCAGTGTTCTTTGTCTCCCCTCTTTACCCCTTATTCTCCACCCTCCCGTACACATTCTATTGCTATAGCTGTGTCTTATGCAGTATTTGTCCTTCTGTAACTGAGATATTTCATTAAGCATAATGTTTTCCAAATGCATCCATACTGTACAGTGTTTTAGAAGTTCGCTGTTTTCCAGTGCTGCATAATATTCTGTTATGTGGATGTACCACTGTTTCATTATGCATTAATTTGTTGATGGGCATTTGGGCTGCTTCTATGTCCTCGCTATTATATATATAATGCTGCAATAAACATCAGAGTGCATAAATCTCTGTGTGCTACAGTTCTAATTTCTTTGGTGCATATTCCCAGGAGTGGGATAACTGGGTCAAGTGGTATTTCTAGTATTAGCATTTTTGAGGCAGCAGCCAGATTGCCTTCCATGGTGTTTGTACTATTTTACATTGTTATTAGCTGTCTATGAGAGTTTCAATCTGTCTGCATCCTTGTCAGAATTTGTTGTTTGCTGTGCTTTTGAAATTTGTTATTGTAGGGTGAGATATCTCGTTGCTGTTTTGATTTGCACCACTATGCTATCTAGGGATCCTGAGCCTTTTTTTTAGCATTTTAAAAAAATATTGGCCAGCTGACTTTCTTCTTTGGTGAAGTGCACATTGTTCTTTATTTTGCTAGCTTGCTGTTGCGTTTCTTTCTTTTTTTTAATGTTTTTTTCATTTTAGAACTTAAACATAGGTTCTTAAGTTCAGTCTTCCAATATGGAATACATCTCAACATCAAGAAGACAAAATTCCTCACCAGTGGGCCAAAAGGCAACATCATGAGAGGTGGAGAAAAGATTGAAATTGTCAGCAATCTCATCTTACTTGGATCCACAATCAACATCCTTGGTTAATAAATTAAAAGACATATTACATTGGGAAAGTCTGCTGTGAGGGACTTCTCCAAAGTGCTGAAAAGCAATGATGTCAGTTTAAAGACTAAAACGCACCTGACTCAGACCATGGCCTTTTCAAGCGCTTGCTACGCATCTGAGAGCTGGACAGTGAATAAAGACGAGAGAAGAAGAACTGATTCCTTTGAGCTATGGCGTTCGACTAAAGTATTGAATATTCCACGGACTGCCAAAAGAACAAAGAAATAGATCTCAGAGAAAGCGCAGCCAGAGTGCGCCTTAGAGGCCAGGGTGGCGAAGCTTCGTCTCACGTATTTTGAACACG
Organism: Elephantulus edwardii; assembly: GCF_000299155.1. NCBI lineage: Eukaryota > Metazoa > Chordata > Mammalia > Macroscelidea > Macroscelididae > Elephantulus > Elephantulus edwardii. The sequence goes on from NW_006399765.1 coordinate 1,597,575, forward strand.
TTGTTAGGAGAGGCTATTCTTTGGAAAGGAACATCACGCTTGGAAAGGTGAAGGGTCAGTGAAAGAAAGACCATCAATGAGATAGATTGACTCAGTGACTGCAGCAATGGGCTCAGGTAAGTCAGATGATGAGGATGGCACAGGATAGGACAGGATTCAGATGTTGTTCATAGGGTTTCTATGAATTGTACTCAACCCAATGGCTCCTAACAACAACAACAACATAGGACTGAGGGAACTCTGTTGGCTCAATGGTAAGGAGTTGTGTTGCCAACTGAAAAGCAGGTGGTTCAAATCCACCAGCTTCTCTGCAGGATGGGCAATCTCCTCCTGTGCCATTTGCACCCTCGGAAAACCCTCTGGAGGGTCAGTTATGAGTTGGTTCCAACATAACAGTAGGTAACAACTATAGGGCTTGAGAATGAACTCTTGCACATTATATATTGTGCTGCTAACTGAAAGTTCAGTCGTTCAAATCCACCAGCTGCTTCATAGAAGAAAAATGAGCAGTCAGTCTCCTCCCATGAAGACTTATAGTCTCAGAAACTTGAAGGATGGGTACAACGAGTAGAGGTCGATCAAAAGCAGTGAACTTGGTCGCTTTATCAGGCGTGGAAGGTGCTCTGCTGGTACGAACAATTAAGTGCTCAGTTATTAATCAAAACAAGGATTGGAAGTATGAAAAGTCCCACCCCACCCCCAGAGGATCCCCAAGGGAAAAACCTGGTGATCTTCTTCCAATGATGACTACAGTCACAAAAATGATAGAGGGACCTCTGATGGCATAGTTGGTTCCACAAAGACTGAGCCCCTCTGATGGTTCGAATCCTCCTTGGGAGAAGGATGGGCAAACTCTCATGCAATTTATAGACCTGGAAACCCAGTGGAGGGTCAGCTATGAGTGGGTCCTGACTTGATAGCAAATGAGCGAGTGAATGGATTTTGATGGTGTTGTCTGGCCCTCACCCGACCAGCAGGGAATGAAGGGCCTGTCCCCGCAGCCTCACCACCAGCGCGGTTACCATTTGTCACCTCCTCACAGCTGCACGATAGTCCATGTGTAGTGTCGTCCAGGAAGAAATGGATCTGAAGAGGCGGTGGGACTTATGTGAGAGTGATCTATATGAGACCAGGGAAGAGCCCAGGGGAGGCCTCAGGTCTTCTCCAGCCTGGGACCCTCACTGCACAGTTCACAGAGTGCTCCCCTCCTGTGGCAGGTGACCCTCCGGGTGCCCTGTTATACTCTCCAGCTCCCAGCATCCCCTTGCTCCTCGCCGCCTACGCTGGGCTCTGCCCATGGACTCTCACTCCTCACATGACGTGTGACCTCCACCAGCTCCACAGCATCACAGGGGTCTAACACAAAGTGGGACGTTGATGACATTCTGCTGGACTTTCCTTTGCTTCCTGTCTCGTCTCCCCGTCCTCCTCCAGCGATTCCGGGACCACTTCTCCATAAGTCACTTCCACATGAGTGCTGATCTCAGAACCTGCTTTTAGGAACCCTGAACTAAGACACAATCATTTGACCCATTATTAGAAAATAGACAAGAAGGAGTGACTAGCGACTTAGTGGCACCAAGTGGCCTCAAAGGGACTGGGACCCAAGACATGGTTTGTTTTGGTTTGCTTTTGAGTGAAAACTTACAAACCCCACTGGGTTTTCACCCACTTTTTTGTAGACACAGTGTATTCTAATTGGCTGACTTAATTAATGAATTATAGTGTCTTGTTATACCCCTATTGTACATTGCCTTTCTCTTCACCCAAATTATCTACTTACTGACTTTTGTTCCCCTCCGCCTCCCTTCTCATCCTTGTTAAATCCCCCAAGATTGATTCTATCTGTGTGCAAACCTTTCCTTAGCTTTTGATGTTAGTGACCTTATACTATAAAAGAATCTGGTGGCCTGGTGAGTAAGGAGCTGTGTTCTTCACCCAGAGGCAAGGTAGTTCAAATCCACTAGCTGCTCTGTGGCAAAAAGATGGATAATCTCCTCCTGTGAAGTTTATTACCTCTGATTAACCTGCTAGAGAGTCAGTTATCAGTCGGATACTACTTAATGGCACATAAAAACAACAACATACTGTAATTGTCCTTTTGTGATTGGCTTATGCCACTCCATATAATTTATTCTAGATTCATTCATGTTGTACAATATTTCACAAACTCTTGCTCTTTTTAGTGCTGCATAGTAATATTCCATTGTGTGACTGCTCCAATGTTTCTTTAGCTGTTCATCTGTTGATGAACACTTGGATTGTTTCCAACTCTTTGCTATTGTAAATAATGCTGTGATAAACATGGCCATGAGCTTGTCTGTGTGGCAGCTCTTATGTCCTTGAGCTATGTGCTTCATAGCAGAATTACTAGATCCAATCGTATTTCTACTCCCAACTTTCTAAGGAAGGGCCAAACTGCTTACCATAGCAGTTGGACCATTTTACATTCCCACCAGCAGTGTTCAAGAGCTCCACTCTCTCCACACCCTCGGCAGCATTTGTTGCTTGATGACTTAACGAATGCTGCTATTTTTGCTGTAGTGCCCAAGACTTTTAACTCCTCATCTGTGTTTCTTCAAAAGATGTTAACTCCAGCCCTGTTTACATCACACCCTGACGCAGGGCTTCGAATCAGTTCATTCCAGCTCAACCTGCTGAGAATTTGCCTTCCATCCCAGAGATGCTGAATCAGAATCTGCATTTCAACAAAGTACTTAAGCAGAATCCACATTTTAACAAGACCCGAATCCAGTTAAAAACGTGGATTCTGTGCTGCTTTGGCAGCACATATACTAAAATTGGAACGATACAGAGAAGATTAGCATGGCCCTTGCTCAAGAATGACAAGCAAATTCGTGAAGGGTTCCATATTTTTTTTTTTAAATGTGATTCTGATTGAGTATATCTCAGGTGGAAAGGCAAACTTTCGGCAGGACCTGAACCAGAATTAACCGGTTCAAAGACTCGCTGTGAATCGTCTACAAACACCTGCCTCCATGCACATCTCCCAGGTGGTGTCTGGGTCCCTAGGTATCTGCCTCATCGTGTCTCCAAAGTGATTATGTTGTCTGATACGAAAATCAGTTCAGTATTTCATGTCGGTCACATCCTAACTGCTGAGTCTGACTGTAATTGCAGCAGGCAGACCATAATACATTTATTTAACACACCTTGAGTTAGGACCTCTTGCATATATTTGCATGCTATTTGCATCTGTTTGATTGGACCAGGAATAAAGAAATCAACAGATGCAGCTGCTGAGCGGAGTCAGGCAAGCTGATCTCTCATGATCTGGAAAGGCGGTTGAGGGGGGCTGAGGATGACCAGGCTTGCCCGGCATGAAGACTGGGTGCCAGAATCGGGCTGAGCAGACCCTCCTCCCCTCTGCACTGCCTGCAGGACTTACCTGGGTAGAAGCTGAGGCTCTCCTGTGGAGCCCCCTGACTCAACTTACCTACACTAGATAGTGCCCCTTCATGTCCCCATCTTCCACCCACACAGCTACTCCAGACCACCTGCTTCAGGAAGGCCAACATGACATCTGTCAGGTTTCTGCTAAATCACAACATCTACCCTGGTAGCATTGGGGAAGTCTGTGGTCAGGGATCTCGCCAAGATACTAAGGAGCAATGATGTCAGTTTGAGGACCAAGGTGCACATGATCCAAGCCATGGATTTTTTAATTGCTTCCTATGCATCAGAAACCTGGACCTTGACTAGGAATAACAGTAGAAGAATCATTGCTTTTGAGTTACAGTATTGGAGAAGACTACTGGAGAGTCTGTGGTTTGCTAAAAATCAAACAAATACATCATGGAGAAAGGCAGCCAGGGTGGTTCTACGAGGTGAGGATGATGACGCTTCCTATCACATACTTTGGACACATAGTTGGAAGTCAGTCCTTGGGAAAGGTCTTGAGGCTTGGACAGGTGGAGAGTCAGGAAAAGACAGGAAGGTCTTCAATGAGGTGAATTGACCCCATGGCTGGAGCAATGAGCTAGAACGTAGCAGGGAGAGCAAAGATGGTGCAGGAGAGGGCCAAGTTCGGGAGTTATGGTCGGCTTGACAGCACCTAACAGCAACAACAACAGCAACGAACACAGAGCTCAGAGCTCTGGTGACTGAGTCTGTAGAAAGTCATGCCACTATCCCCTTCCTGACAGTTCAAACCCATCAGAGGCTCCAAAGGAGAAAGATGGATAACCTCCTCTGGTGTGATTTCCAGCCTCTGAAAAGACACTAGGGGTCAGCTTTGAGTTGGGGCTGATTCAATGAGTTTGAACTGAGAACAGTGTTTGGTTTGATAGTTGAATTCTCACTTTCTGCGTGGGAGACAGACTTGCTATTCCTGTAAGTGCACTCCAAGTGCAGTTATCACCCCTCGGCCAGTGATAGTTTGCATGATAATACAGAACTGAGGCAAGGGTGCTCTGGTGGCTTAGTGGGTAAGGAGGTGACCTGTTAACTCCTTAGTGCGTAAGGAGTTGTGCTGGTGAAGGTAGGCGGTTCGAATCCACCAGCTTCTCCTTAGGAGAAAGATGATGAACAATCTCCTTCTGTGTGATTACGCAGCCTGTTAGAACTTGTTGGGGGCCAGCTTGAGTCGATTCCAACTTGATGGCACCTAACAACAACAAAGTGCTGAGGCAGCGTACTCCTTAGCCTGTTACTCAAAGGCAGCACTTCTCTAGCAGTTTGAATCCACCAATGACCGTGAGAGAGAAAGACGGGCCAATTGGAAGCCTCTAAAAACCCCCTGGAGGCCAGCTTTGAGTTGGCCCCATCTCGATGGCAGTGGGTTTTGAGCTTGATGCTTAGTATCTTGCCACAGACTTTCCGCTTGATACAGACTGGAAGAGAGGCCTGGTGGTCAGAGTAGGAAGAGAGGTCTGGTGGTCAGACAAGGAGAAGAGGCCTGGTGGTCAGACTAGGAAGAGAGGCCTGGTGGTCTCCTTCTGAAAAAGCAGCCAGTGAGAGCCATCTGGCCCACAAAGATCTTTCTGCAAAGGCCCATTGCCATGGTGCAGGGCACACAGCGTCCTACCCTACAGGGGTCGAGGAGAGTTGGGGGCCAGTGCAATGGCAGTCCACAGTAACTACCAACCAGAGTCTGATGTGGAAAAGGTGTTTCAAGAACTGTTGGGTGGGTAGGTGGATGAATGAACACACAAAGGCACTTGATGTGGTTAATCAGTCCAAAACCCAGTTCACATCCTGTCTCCCCTTTGTTAAAACCCCCTTGTTGCATCCTATGAATTACAGAATAAAACCCAAAGTCTCATTCTGGCATTCAAGCCTTCGACATGTGATTCCAAATCTGAGAGCATCGTGACATTTATCGTCAGCTACCTTGCCTGGCCCTGCCTGTAACAATTATCCAGAAATTGTGGCTTGGAGCAGTAAAGAGATAAACCTTAACTTGCCTGGGTGGCCATTTCTCACATTTCCTCTTTCCTTTTTTGTCTGGCTAACTCATTCTGAGCTCTGGGAACAGGATTAAATGATGAGATAGTGAGAGGAGGTTCAGAGACAATATGGGGACCTTCCCCCAGAGAAGACAGCAGGGGCGGATGCTAGCAAGGATGGCGAGTTAAGGTTATCCTGATGTGAATCACCAAGCCTCAGGATAGGGCCAAGTTCCGAATTGTTGCTCCTAGGGTCCCTATGAGTCATAGGAGACTCCACAGCATCTAACAAACCAAGAAGTGTTCTGGGCAAGACATTGGCTGCCCTTCCCCATTGACTCCGGCAGGGGGCAGCAGAGCATCTTTGTGGAGCTCCTAAGGAAGCAGAGTCTCCAAGTGTCTGAAGCTCCTGGCAACGTCTGAACACAGCAGCTAGGGGCAGGGTGGGGTGTGTTTGCAAGAGTGCAAGAAGGTTCATGCATATGACTGACTTCCACAAGGGTGGGAGAGTATCCACAGTGAGAAAGTGTGTTTACAGGCCTCATTCACTGAACTCTTATTCACAAATCACCTCTGTACCAAACCTGGTTCCAGATACTTGAGGTGTCAAAGTGGACAAGACAGCTCTGGTTGGGGCCTGCCCTCCCCAGGCCAGGGATAAAGAGAGGGAAAGCAGATTTTGAAAAGTCAGCAGATGAATTAAATTAAGTGCTATCATGGGATAAGTTCTGAGAAGGTGGAGGTAGGGGTTAATTCTGACCTAGTGGTCAGAGAGGGCGTCTCAAAGAAGGTGCCATTGGAGCTGAGGCTGAAGGACAGGAAGAGATCAATCAAGCAAAGATGTAAGGATCAACACAGTGGGGAGCTTGGCGAGCAAGATTCAGGCAGCGATGCTTTATGTCTATTTCAGGAGTTGAAATTTTTCTCTCTAGCTAAGGAGCTCTCAGAGGTTTTTACACAGGGAGCGATGTGCTGTTTGATTCACCGTTTTTAAAATTCTCTGGCATGCCCATCAGCGGATGAATGGACCAACTGTGGCACAGACGCACAATGGAAGATTACACAACCTGAAAGGATAATCATGAATCTGCAAAACATTTCATAACGTGGATGGACCTGGATTCTGCTGAGTGAAAGAACACAACCACAAAAAGGGCAAATAGAGAAGGAGAGTGTGATTACAAAAGGTCAAGAAAACAATTACACACAGGGGAAAAACATTCCTTAACATGGTGGGAGGGCCAGGGAGGAGAAACTGCTAATGAGAGAGTTGTTGTTGTTAGGTGCTGCGTATGATTCATAGCGACCCTATTAACGACAGACCTGAACCCTGCCCTATCCTATGCCCACCTCAGAGAGAAAAGACGATTATTCACTTGGAAAAAAGATTTGCTAACCCTCTGATAACTTCATCTACATTAACGTGAGTGAAGGGAAAGAAAGTGTATAATGAGAGATCAGTACAACATGACCAAAGCAAAGGAAGACATTGGGAGGTGAACGAGAGTAAAAAGCAATAATAATGAATACCATTACATAGATTCTTGTTGTTAAGTGCCATCAAGTCAACTGTGACTTATAGCAACCCTGACTGACAGATCTGAACCTTGAATCTTCCCTTATCCTGCCCCATCCACACAATCTCTGTCTTGCTCAAGTCCATTGATACAGTCACTGTATCAGTCTATATCATTGAGTGTCTTCTTCTCTTTCTCTGGTCTTCCACTTTCCCCAGCATGATGTCTTTTTATAGGGACTGGTCCCTCCCGACAATAGAGAGACAGTATGTGAGACAAAGTTTCATCCTCCTTGCTTCCAAGAAGAGCCTTGGTTACACTTTCTCCAAGACAGACTTGTTTGTTCTTTTGGCAGACCACGCGGTATTTAATAGGGTATTTAATACTCTTCTCCTATACCTCAGCTCAAAGGCTGAGTCTTTATACAACATCTTTATTCATTGTCCAATTTTCAGATGCATAGGAAGCAATTGAAAATACTATGACTTGGATACGACACTCCTTAGTCTTTAAGCTGGCATCATTGCTCTTTTGCACTTTGGAGAGATCTCTGACAGCAGAATTTCCCATTAGAACACATTTTTTTAATTTCTTGACTGCTGCTATCATGGGTCCTCTATGAAGGGAGATCTGAATAACGTGTTATCTTGACTAAAAAAAGAAAAAAATTTAAAAAGGTGGTTTTGCATGTAGGAGCAATGATTTTATAAATTACTACCTGACTGGGGAGCGACTAGAGAACATTGTGCTGGGTGAATTAACTCAGTCCCATAAGGAAAAATACTGTATAAAACCATTATTGTAGAATGAGTATGAGGATCCAAGGGGTGGGGAGGGGTGGAAGCAGAGGGGTGAGGATGGGCGGTGTTAATCATAGAGTCGCACAATTTGATGGGGGTATGTGTGAAGGAAATGGGAAAGATTCGGCGTGAAAAAGTTTTTGGATTTTGTAAATAAACCAGTATAAAAGAAAAAAAGGTGGTTGTTCTTTTTCGGTGCCATTGAGGACAAGTCATAGCGACCCTATGAACAAAAGGCCTGAAGCCTCTCTACAACTATTAACATTTATCAAAGTTAATAGAGTTCAGGAGTCATGTTGTTTAGGAAGTGGATGCCATTCCTGCTTCCAAAGCTGTCATAGTATGTTATTGTTGTTATATGCTGTTGAGTCACCTGCAATGTATAGAGATCTTATGTGCAGCAGCTCCGAATCCTTCCCTGTCCCCCTGCCAAATCTATGTATACTCAGGTATACTCCCATATGCCATCCACACCTGTTCAGCTTCCATTTTATTGTAAATAATTGCCTGTTATTACTCATTACTGTTACTATAAGTTGGTATATGTAATAGTAAAATGAGTATTATATATATATATGTATATATGCTTACGATAATAGATAATCTATGTTAACCTTCTCTTGATAGATGGAGAAAACACTGAAATTGTCAGTGATTTCATTTGACTTGGATCCACAGTCAACACCTATAGTAGCTGTTGTTGCTGTGTACTGGTGAGTCAGAACCAACTCATAGCTGACCCTCCAGCAGGTTTTCAGAGGCTGTAAATTGCACAGGAGGAGATTACCTGTCTTTCTCTTGCAGAGCAGCTGGTGGACCAGGTGGATTGACACGGTGACTACAGCAATAGGCTTGAGTGTGTTAGATGATATTGCAAGGATGGCACAGGATAGAATAGGGTTCAGATCTATTGTTCACAGGGTCGCTATGAGTTGTGCTCGACTCAAAGACAATCAACAATAATTACTACGTATATACCATGGACTGCTAGGAAAACAAACAGATTTGTCCTGGA
>NW_006399765.1:1608180-1649349 GCF_000299155.1 Elephantulus edwardii
GAAAAAAAAAGAAAGTCATGGGCAGAGTGAGAGGGAAAAAAAGAATAAAGTTCAATATTATGGAAAAAGGTCAAACGTAGCGATATAATGGAGATTGGTGGAGCCCTAGACTATGGATCTTAGATGTCCTTCAAACCCAGACTCCACTACACTCATAGGATCACCTGTCAGTCAAATAGCAGACTTGTAGAGTGAACAACAACATTGGTGTGGAATGCACTGCTCCTAGGGACAGTCAGCCGTATAAATAAAACAAACCACGATGACACTTACAATTTGAAGTTCAGATGGCACAAGGAGGCAGGAAACAAAGAAGAGTGGGAATGGGGAACCTAGGCAGGAAGTAGTAGGGAGAGAGATAATACTTTTGGGGATTACACTCACCCTACACTATGCATGTATACATGTACGTATGTTATTGTTAGGGGCCAACAAGTGAACGTCTACTCAGAATGACCCTATGTACAGCAGATCTGAACTATCCTGCTCTGTATTCAAAATCTCTGAAATTTTCCAGTCCATTGTTACAGCTGCTGTGTCAATCCTGCCGGGAGTGGACAGTCTTTTAGGGGGTCTTCCTCTTTCATTGACCCTCCACATTTCCCAGCATGATGCCTTTTTTCTCAAGACCGGCCCCCTCCTGACAAGATCACCAAAAATATGTAAAGATGAAGTTCCACCACTCTTGCCTCTAAGAGCATCCTGAATGTACTTCCTCCAAGACAGACTTTCCACAGAATATTCTGTATTCTTCTCCCACATCACAACTAAAAGGCATTAATTCTTCTGTCATCCTTGTTCATTGTCTAACTTTCTGATGCACAGGAAGTACTTGAAAAGACCAAGGATTTGTTCAAGCACACCTTGATCTTGAAACCGACATTCTTTCTCTAGCACTTTGGAAAGATCCTTGACACATTTCCCAGGGTAGCATATCTTTTGATTTCTTGCCTGCTATTATTCTTGGTATTGATTGTGCACCCAAGTAAAATTAAATCATTGACAACTTCAATCTTTTCTCCATCTATCATAATGTTTGCTGTCTATGGGTCCAGCAGTGAGGTTTTAGCTTTCTTGATGTTGAGATATAATCTATATTGAAGGCTTTGATCTTCTGCAGTGTTTCAAATCTTCTTCACTGTCAGCCAGCAAGGTGGTATCATCTACAGAACACAGGTTGGTGAACAGTCTTCCTTCAATCCTGCTGCCACAGTCTCCTTCATATAGTGGCTTCTTGAGTGATTTGCTCAGCACGCAGGTTGAATAGGTATGGAGACAGGACATAACCCGGATGCACACTTTTTCTGATTGTAAACCATGCAGTGTTCCCTTGTTCTGTTTGGACAATAGTTTCTTGGTCTATACATGGGTTTTGCCTGAGCACAATGAAGTATTCGAGGATTTCCAGTCTTCTGAATACTAGCTATAATTTGTTATCAATAGTCAAATGCCTTTGAATAGTCAATAAACTGCAAACTTCTTTCTGGTATCATCTATCTGTCTGTCTATCTATCTATCTATCTGACAGAGGTGTTTATACATATGTATATCTAGGGGGCTCAGATGGCCTAGTGCGTAAGGAATTGATCTGAAGACCCCAAAACAAGCTGTTTGAATCTGTCATCCGCTCTGAGGGAGACAGATGAGCAATCTTCTATGCCATTTACAGCCTCTGAAAACTCGTTAGAGGGTCAGTCATGAGTTGGTTCCAATATAACAACAAATGTCTGTCTATTCATCTTTAGCTATAGTTATCTCTTTGTCTGTCTCTCTGTGTATAGTTATGTACATATAATTGTGGGAGAAGGTTCTCCTGTTGTGTGATTTACTGTCTCTGAAAACCTGCTGAAGGGTCAGCTATAGGTTAGTTCTGTCTCGATGGTATACAACAATCATAACATACATGTACGTTGTTATGGTGCGCCACGAGTCAGAACCGACCCATAGCTGATGCTCCAGTTTGGTTTTCAGAGGCAGTAAATCATGTGGGAGGAGACTGACTGTCCTTCTCCCATGGAGCAGCTGGTGGATTTGAACTGCATGCTTTTGAGATTGCAGAGTAACTCTGACCACTAGATCATCAGAACTTCCTAAGGTATGTATACGTAGATATATAGAGATAATTATAACTCAATTCGTTACCATAGAGTCAGAACCTACTCATAGCTGACCTTCCAGCAAGTTTTCAGAGGCTTTAAATTGCACAAGAGGAGATTCTAATTGGCAGCAGCTATGATGACCTGCCATGGGCCAGTTTTGATTTGAAAAGCTTGTTTCTTCCTGGAGCCTTTCTGATCAGCTTAGGTTTCTGAGAGGCCATCCCTCATCTGCCTTTGGGAGAAAGGTCTGAAATGGCCATTTTAGCTCTGCCTTCAATGTTATCCAAGATCTTGTAGGGTTCAGGGACCAAGCACTCTGTTCTTTATGGGATCTTCCAGCTCCAGGCTGTTACTTCACCCTCAAAGCTTTATTCTTCACTCACTGATCCTTCATGGAGGAGAGCCTGGACTTTGGAGATGGATTCTCCCAGGACTTTTAATTGGAAACCCAGCAACCATTTTTAAGAGTTCCCAGGCCCGTGAAAAGCCTGTTCAGCTTAAGGTCTTAATCAACAACCAGCATCAACTACACAGCAAATGAGTGGACAAGTCTTCAGATGATTCCAGCCCCAGCCGTGGGCCACCCCAGCTAACACCAATAGGAGCAAAGATGAGGTGTCTCTGCCAAGCCCTGCCCAAACTGTAGGCTTGTTGTGAGTGGCATAAATATTGCTATTTTTAAGTCACTGTGTTGTGGGGTGATTGTTGTGTAGCAACAGATAACTAAAATAGATAATGTGAATCCCAGTCCTGCCCTTACCGGCTAAGTGAGATTGGCTAGGTTGGTTTAGTCTCGTGTGGCCCATAATGAGAACCGGAATGTCCTCAGATGGGCCAGAAAGGTGGGCTAGGTTATAGTGGGTCAACAGGCAGCAAGAGGAAAGGAGGCTCAAGTCCAACATGTACGCTTTGCCTCACACTCCGATGTTCCTCACTACTATCCATGTTGGCCAAGGCTGGTCAGTTCTTGAGATCAGAAGCCAGGGTGTCGTCGATGGCCAGTCCATGGTCCTGAGTGTGTTCATCAAAGGGATGGTCCTTCACTTCAACTAGCGCAGGTTCTTGACAGCTTCACCTCAACACGGTCACCTCCTCTGTAATTATACTCTGGACCTTACATGACCTGGACTTGGGTGTATCAATCATACCCACAAATGCTCTCTCTCCCCCCCCCACCTTCTCCTTACCTCCCACCTCTTTCTTACCAAACTTGCTCAGCATCTGCCCAGGACCTTCAGACCACAATTATCTTTCTCCAGGATGATTGTGGGCCTATGCAGGTGACCTGCCATTTGATCTTGGGCAAGACACATGGCCAGACTATAAGCCTCAGTTCCTTTACCTGTAAAATGGGAACAATGGTTGCAACGGGCTAAGTTCTAGTCAGGATTAAAGACTATATTACTACATGATAGCATTTGGCTTTCTATCAGGTGCTAAAAGGCTGGTGCAGGAGAGGACCTATGCAAATGTCATTAAAGACTGGTGCTTGGCCATCCAAGTGCCCAAGGACATTCCACCAGCCTTCTCCAAGGCCCAGATAGTACTGTATACAGTATGTGATGGTGACTATTGCCAAGGTCAACAGGCCACCAACTAACGTGCTTTTTTTTAAATTTTAAAATTTATTTTAGTGTGTGTGTGTGTGTATACTGTCAAATCAGATCTGACTGGTTACAGGAGGAGATTGTTCCTCCTTCTCCAGCAGAGTATCAGGTGGATTCGAACCACACACATCTGGGATTGCAGTACAGCTTTTTGCCACTAGGCCATGAGAGCTTGCCCTCACTTGCTCTTTCAAGATGTGGAGGCTTCAGTGGTCTAGATTTATTATCTCAATTTAACCTCCTGAGGGAGAAAGGACTAGTCTGGGATCTGAGAACTCCATTAATTGATTCCTTGAAAAGGCAAACCCAGGGAAGGTTGACATGAGGAGCACCCAACAGCCACCAAGTTTGAGGCTCAGAGAAGGAGATGGACTTGTCAAGACCTGTCTCCTCTGCACTGAGCGGGTCAATGTCAGCGGCTGTCTTCTAGAACCCAAGGTTTATCTCCAATTCCATCCCTACTGGAAAGACAACACAGAGGGCTCCAAAGGTCAAATGCGGAGCCAGGATCACTCAGCAAAGAAATAGAAACCAACAGGGATCCCAACGTGTCTGTCTTCTCTAGGACAAGCAGATCGTTGTTTATTTCTCGCCACATTCCTCGGCTCCTCGGGTTTCTGCAGAAAGATCTTGAGGGCCTGGGAGGCAGGAGAGAGAGCAATTGAGCTCATCAGTGGGACTCTGGCACATCACCTGTGCATCGATCCGTTTCGGGAGGGATTTACCAGGAATCTGGTGGCGTAGTCTGTAAGGAGATGCACTGCTAACACAAGGGTGGTACCTCCCTGGTGGTTTGAATCAGCTACCAGCTCCTTATAAGAGAAACAGGCAGAGAATGAGCCACCAGTCAACAGGCATGAATAGAATATGAAAAGAAAAGAGGACAGGACAGCTAAATGCTTCACCTCAGTTCCACAGAGGTGAAAATTTTCAGGCTCAAAGAAGGGAAGGGACTCATCCAAAGTGCACAGCAAGGACTAGAAACCGGAGCCCTGGCCACTACCCTGAGGACTCCCACAGCTCCCTTTCATCCAAGGAGGATGGTGGGAAATCATGTGTGCTGAGTCTCTGCATTGAGATTTCTTCCTAGGAACTGTGCACACACCAAGCTGTGATGTTAGCTGCTGTCACATTGGCTCCCGACTCTCAGGGAACTCACGTACAGTGGAACAAAACGCTACCTCATCCTGCACCATCTAAAGGATGAGCTACAGATGGAGCCATTGTGATCCGGAAGGCTGTCATGGCTGGTTTTCAGCAGTAGACCACCAGGTCTTTGTTGATAGTCCATTTCAGTCCAGAAGGTCTGTGGAGACCTGCCCCGCATCAGAGCGCTGTGGAGAAGTCTACCGTCAGACAGTGATGGCTGCACCTCAGGGATGGTGGCTACAAGTCCAGCCCAGGCCTCCCCAACAGAAGATGAGAATTCAACCACAGGCCCGCTGCCTCTCCCTCCCGGCTCATCTACAGACGGCAGAACTGAGGCTCAGAGGAAGATTAACTTGCTAGTAAGTAGCTGCCATTGCTGTTGTTGCCTGCCATTGGGTTAGAGCCAACCCATAGCTGACCCGCTAGTGAGTTTTCAAAGGCAGTAAAGCACACAGAGGCAGATTGTCATCCTTCTCCCACAGAGCAGCTGGTGGATTCAAACCATGTGCCTTTGGGATTTCAGTGCAGCTTCTTACCACCAGGCCACCAGAGCTCCCAAGTAAGAAGCAGGACTTGAAATTGTATGGTTCCAGAGATTTTGTATTTATCTCATTTCTTTTGTGTAACAAAAATGTCATGAGTGGATAGTTTAACAAACCTAAATTTGTTCCGTCACAGAAGGAGGACATAAGATCAGGACCCTGTCCTATCCTGTTCTATCGTCTTTATCTTAGACATATTTGAACCCAAACCATCTCAGTGTGGTCTTCCTCTCCTTTGCTGACCTCCTACCTTTCCAGGCATGATGTCCCTTTCCAAGGAATAGCCTCTCCTAGCAACATGCCCAAAGTATGAGAGACGAAATGACACCATCCTTGCCTCCAAGAAGCACTGTGGCTGCACTTTTTCCAACACATATCTGCTGGCTCTAGGAGAGGGTTTTCTTTCTTTGTGTTTTCTGCTTCTAGGAGATGCTCAACACAGGCAGCTTGGATCCAGATGACACACTCTGCTTGCAACACTTCCTTCTGAGGGGTAGTGAGTGGGTGCTTCTCTGAGCTCACATCTCTCTCCTTTTATCTCTTGTAAGATAAAACATGATGGAGGTCACACCCTAAAGAACTCCTCTCACATTGGATCAAGACTGTGACTTGAGGAAGGGTATGATATCTACCCTACACCTCTTAAAACTGATGGGCTGATTGCATCAGACCACATAGAAGAGTGATTACATCATTACATAACTGTCAGAATAACTGCAGATGGAATCATGCCCCAGCCAAGTTAACATAATTCCACTCATGACAATGCTCAATGCTCAATACTGTTATGGGGTTAGCCTTTCCCCTGGTCTCTGCTTCTCACACCCTGACACAATCAAAGGCTGGACATGCAACCTCCAGCTGGAGGGGAATTCTCCTCCAACTTCTGACAGAAATTCTATCTAAAAAGGTGGGAGAATCTGTGAGGGAGGTGCCCAATGCATAGTGGGAGGAGGGTTGGCTGGCAGGCAGGTTCCTGTCCGATTCCAAGCCTGGCTCCTCAGTCTTTGTCTCATTTTTGTGATTCCCCAGTAGTATCCCACTATATTGTGAGTCACAGTTCACTCAAGTGACCCAGGCTTGACATTTGTTATTTGCTTTCAAAGAACAGTAGAGATATAAGACCAAAAGGTGTCGTTTCGACTCATTTGTGCTGTGGACTAATCAACCCAAATCTTAGTGGGTTAAAATCTCAAGCAAAGAAGCTCTGGCGGCCTAGAGGCAAGAACCTGTGCATGTGATTTAAATCCATGAGACGCTCTGCTGGAGAAGGAAGGAGCAATCTCCTCCTGTACCAGTTAGATCCAACTCGAGGTACGCAAGAAGAAGAATAAAAATCTCAAGCAATAATTTCTCACAATCTTATGGATTTACTGGGTAGTTATAAAAACTGGGCTCAATTATACCAGTGATCATGAAGATAATGCAACACCAAGCATCATTCATTCTGTCCTGCAAAGGTTACCACGTGTCAGAGCAACAAACAACACTGGGCAAGTCTCCTGATCCGGATCAGTCCCTGAGGCACAGATGGTCCAGTTCACTTATGTCTCTGGCAGTTGGCGGACTGTCCTGTCTGAGGCTCAGCTGGGGCAGCTCATCTCTGCCTTGGGTAACATCTTATGCACCAGCTGATGAGCGTGGGCTCCTCCACATGGTAGTCCAAGTTCCAAAGAGCAGCAAGAGCTTTCCCAGGATCTGTTTGCATTTCATTTGCTGTTGTGCCATTGGCTAAAGGAAGTCACATGGCTACACTTAGGTTGATCAATGATGGTGGGAACCGGTAACAGGCTTAGACAGGAAGAAGGGAATGATGGGTGGCAATTTTTACCATTTTTAAAAAAGAGTATTGAATATCTCAGGGGAGCTCTGGTGGCCTGGTGGCAAGAAGCTGCACTGCAATCCCAGAGGTACGTGGTTTGAATCCACCAGATGCTCTGCTAGAGAAGGAGGGGCAATTTCCTCCTGTACCAGTCAGATCTGATTTGATGTACACACACAAACTATAATGAAATTTTTCTAAAAAAAGAGTATTGAATATCTCAAATTATGTATACTGCATTGAAATGGATGAGGGAGAGAACAGTTTAAAAGCAATATATTATAGAGTATTACGATTATCGTAAGAGTCTGAAATGAAGGTTGCAGAGTGGAGTATACTCGGGGTTGGGGGTGGGGTGCAGGGGGATTGTATGCCAATGAAGGAATTTTTCTTTTACTTTTCAAAGAGAAGAGCGAACTGGGTGGGGGGGGGAGAGAAAAGTGCAACAATGAATGAATGGAAATCCAAAATCTCTGTAAATGATCATTAAAATTAATAAAAGAAAACCCAAAAAACAGCTGACCAAAAAAAAGAGTATTGAATATCTCATGGACTGTTATAAAAACAAACAAGTCCATCTTGGAAGAAGTGCAATTAAAGTGCTCCTTAGAAGCAAGGAAGGTGAAATTTCATCTCACAGACTGTGGACACATTACCAGGAGGGGTCAGTTCTTAGGGAAAAGACATCTTGCTGAGGAAAGTAGATCAGAGGAAGACTCTCAATAAGATGCACTGATCCGGTGCCAATGGGCTCGAACATGTTGCAGATCACGGGGACGGTGCAGGCTAGAGCAAGGTTCAGATCTGTTGTTCAAAGGGTCACCACGAGTCATAATGGACTCGATGGCCCTTGACAGCACTGTTACCCTTTACCATCGGCAGAGACTGTTAGAAGTGATGCTCTCACCTCACAGATGCAGAAGGTAAGGCCCAGAGAGACAGCGTGGTTGGCTCAACAAAGCAATGTGAGTTTGAAGCAAAGTGGGCCTTTTCCAAACCTTACCAACTCTGTAAACTTAGTCCAGTGTTTAAGGCAGGACCTGGTTTCTCTCGCACGCTCTTTCTCTGTGATGTGAAACAAGCTGATACAATAATCTCTTTTCACAATAAGGAAAATGTCCTAGCGAAACATTTGTTGTGCAAAATTAGCAAGCCCCATTTCCTGTGTGGAGTGCTGACCCGGGATAATTGCCTTTATGCACAGAAAAATAAGAAAGGGACCTGAAAGCTTTTCCAGAGCCCAGAAAGGTAGCCTTCTTTAAAAAATCAATTACCTATTCCCACTTCAGAGAAAACACTTCACAAATGCGTTTTACATTCTAAGTAGAATTCAGTGCTCCCGGCTGAAATCTGCCTGAAAATTCTTTTCAGGACAGCACGGCCAGACAGAGGCCCCCAATTACCTGAGCGATCGACATTTCAGGTGGCAGACACAGCAGTGATCTCAATAATGAACTTGCGGGGGGTTGGGGGGGAGCAATCCAGAAGAAAATCCCAGCGTGTGAAATAAGCCTTGGATTGCCTTGGCTTTAGCTTCTCCTCACAAGACCCAGTCAACTGCCAATCCATCCATCGATCACTGTTTACTGTTCCCAAACCCCCTACGTCACCTGGGCTACACTCACGTGTACTCTGAATGGTCACACAGAAAAGGCAGTGACAAGCCTGTCTTCCTCTGTGTCTGCAGCACAAGGACATGGACTTCAATATATTTGAGTTCAAGTCCTTGTTCTGCCACTTTCTAATTGTGTGAAATTGGCTATTTACCAAAGTTTGCCCTTAGCTTCCCTGTATATAAACTAGGAGCACTTTGTATGATGGTAAGAGATAGGAGTCAACATTTGCTAATATGTGTATCTGGCCAGAGGGGTGACAGGAGGGCAGCTAAGCATGGGTTCAGGCTCTGAAGTAGGCTAGCCTTGGTTCGAATCCCAGTTCCACCATTTACCTGTTGAGTGAAGTTAAGTAAATAGCTTCTTTTCTTTGTGCCTTAGTTTTCTCATCTCTACAATGGTGCCATTCATGGTGCCTGCCTAGTGAAGTCAATGTGAAGATGTTATTTGTTGTTGTTTTAATGCCATCAAGTCAACTTCAACTCAAAGAGACACTACATACAACAGAAGAAAATCCTACTCGATCCTACACCATCCTCATAATCTCTGTTGTTGTTGTTATGTGCCATCGAGTCGCTTGCGACTCATCGCGGCCCTGTGTACAACAGCCCTAAACCCTGCTCTATCCTGTGCCAATTGCACTGCCTCTGACACACCCATCCTGATTACCTCAGTCACTGAATCAATCCACCTCATAGAGGGCCTTCCCCTCCTGAGCCTGCCCTCCACCCTCCCAAGCATGATGTCCCTCTCCAAGGATTGGTCCCTCCTTACAATATGACCAAAATATGTCAGACGAAGCTCCAGAATCCTTGCCTCCAAGGAGCAGCATGGTTTAACCCTTACTAGGATGAATCTGTTTTCTTGGCAGTCCATGGTACATTCAATACTCTTCTCCAACACCACAGCTCAAAGGCATCAATTCTCCTTCTATCCTTCCTAGTCATTGTCCAACTCTCTGATGCATAACAAATGATTGCAAATACCATAGCCTGTATCACGCAGCAGAAAGGAGATCTTGGAAAGGATGAACATTGGCTTGAACTATAAGTTGTTTGTACAAGAATCTGTCTGAAAAATCATGAACTCTTCATGTCTATGCTGGGATAAACACAACAGTCCTTAGCGTCAGTCATCCAACTCTTGTTGAGCCCATTTTTTCCATACTTAAAACCAGGACCATAGTGTGCTTCTTTCAGGAGTCTTGTGGGGATTAGAGCTGTTTCCTGTATGTAAGGGCAAAGTCAAGGAAAAAAGTGGCCCAGAGTTGTCATATTCCTAGAAGTAAAGCCCCAAGCCGGAAAGATCATAAGACACAAAGTGGAACCAAGTTTAGAAGGCCTAGGCCGTGGAAGAAAGAGGCTGACAAATACAGCCAGAAATACACAACCAGGAGAGGATAAAACTGATGAATGGGACCTTTAAAGATTAAATCCCTGTGTAAATCAAAAACTTTTCTCCAACAGGGTGAAAAGAAAACCTGCTGACTGGGAAAGAAACATTTGTCAATATCATCGTAGTCTAGGGTCTTAAAAGAAAAGTTTACAAAATATATATGGCCTTTACAAGAAGACTGATAATTTGATTACTAAATGGGTAAAAGACATGGATAGACTTTTCACAGAGGAAGACATTCAGGTGGCCAACAGACACATGAAGAAATGCTCCAAATCACTGGCAATAAGAGAGATGTAAATCAAAACCACAAGGAGATACCATCTCACCCCAGTAGCAGTGGCAAAGTTTAACAGGACAGCAAGTAGTAAGTGTTGAAGAGGATGTGGAGAGATTGCAACTCTCATACATTGTTGGTGGGACTGTAAAATGATAAAACCATTCTGGAAGGCATTTTGGCACTTCCTCAAAAGCTGCACATAGAAATTCCATATGACCCAGCTATTCCACTGTTAGGAATATAAACCCAAGAAAATGAAAACTGAGACACAAATGGAGATTTGTACACCAATGTTTATAGCAGCATTATTCACCATCGCAAGAACATGCAAACAGCCCAAATATCCAACCATAATTGAATGAATTGAGAAATTATGGTACATTCACATGATGGAATACTACACAACAGTCAGGAAAAACAATTTTAAAAACTGCTACATAACTTGGGAGGGACTGGAGAGCATTATGCAGAGTGAACTAACTAATTCAGTCTCATAAGGATAAATACTGTATTAGACCATTCTTAGAGAAATAGAAAAATAACTAGTAAAAAGTACATGAGGATCTAAGCAAGGGAGGGTGGGAGCAGGGGGGTGGGATGGGCAGGGGGAAGTCATAGGGTCATACAGTTTGGTAATTGGAGGGAGCATGGCTAAAGGAAATGGGAAAGATCTGGCGGGGAACTGGAATGAGACGGTACAATGTGCATAGTTCAATGGTGATTGATTTTATAAAACATAATGAATGAGAATGGTTGAAACACAATGTGAATGAAGGATAGTGTGAGACACAACATATACAACCTTCATAAGGAAAGCAGTATAAAATGAAAACAAAGTTTTAAAGAGTTGTCATTAATGCATCTTATTGTTCTAACCAGTCAGTTTGGTAACTTTTGAGAATAAGTACAGCCAAATATATACCAATTGTTTTTTCAGTCAGAAAGATCTCAGGGCAATAGTTTCAAGGATTTATCCACCTTCAGTGGCTCAAAAAAGCTTGGAAATCATGAAAATTTGAATTTCTATCTGGTATTATCTCCCCTTTTAATCAGATTTTTTGACAAAAAATAATTCGCTATAAATGTTCAATAGTGGTACCAGGTACCATATAGTTCTTACTATGTCCCGGCTGTTCACTACTCAGGGAGCAGTTGTTGTGCTCTTGGTAACAAACAAGCCTCTCGATTTGCTTGGCATTGGATTAGGTTTGTGCTGAGCTGGTACATGAATTCCCAGTTGTTATGTGCTAGACAATAGAAATTCCTTCATTAAGATTTTCTGTTGTTGCAGGGAAGCCTTTAGCTCTTAATGAACTATCTATATATTTCCATGTCTATTGATATCTATAAATATATGTATATATAAATATCTGGAAGCAGGAGTGGCATCTGCTTCCTAAACAACATACCTTTGGAAACTCTATGAACTTTGATAAGTGGCAATAGTTATAGAAAGGCTTCAGGCCTTTTGTTCATAGGGTCACTATGAGTCGTGCTCGACTTGACAAGCAATCAACAGCAACAAAGTCCTAACAGCTTCTCACATCTCTGCCTTTACCAGCCTAGACTGAGCTACACCAGAGTTATAGGCATGATCTCTGACCTGATTTCCTGCTACTATATCCCCATAAGACAAGCAGAATTCATTCTCATCATGGAACCTGGGGAACTCTAAAAATGAAAATCACACTGTTACAGGCATTTATGAAAATCAGTCAACATATTTAATAGAGAAAGACTGAGAACTTGCCCCTTGAAAATGGCAACAAGGAAGTAGACTCTCACAATTTCTTGTCAATATCATGTTGAAAAGTCCTAGCCAGAACAATAAGGCAAGAAAAAGAACTATAAGTTGTCTAGAAAGGAAGAAGTGAAACTATCTCTACTCACAAATGATGTCATCTTCTATGTAAAAGATGCCAAAGAATCATCTATAATGCATCTAGAATAGAGGAATTTAGCAAAGTTGCAGGATACAACACTGACATGCAAAAGTCACTGGGTTTCTGTACACCAGTAATGAGAAATCTGAAAAGGAGATTATGAAAAATACACTCCATTTATAAAAAAACCGAAGAGACTAAAAAGATCTAGGAACAAACTTACCCAAGGATGTGAGAGATTTGTACATTGAAACTTATTAAGTACTGCTGAAAGAAACAGAAGAGAGACTATGTAGATAGATATCTGTGCACATAAATTGGAAGACTTGATATAGTCAAGATACCACTCAAAGTGATTGATTGTTTAGTAGAACTCAGTGCTGATCAAAATGGCAAGATAGAAAATGTAATCCTCAATTGAAGATGAAAAGATGAAGATATCCTAAATAGACAAAGACATTTTGAAGAACAAAGTAGGCAGCCTCACACTTTTTTACTTCAAAATGCAATACACAATTACAGTAATAAAAAAAGACTGGTGCTGGCTCAATGATAGATTTAAGAAAAATCAATAGAACAAACTGGAAAACCCAGAAATCAACTCAAACGTATCTATGATCAATTGATTTTCAACAAGAGAGACAAATCCATTCAATGGGGAAGAAAGTTTCACTTCAACAAATGGTGATGGCAAAACTGGGTTTCCAAAGGCAGAAACAGAAACAAGATCTGTACTTTATTCTAAAGACAAAATGAATTTAAAATGGATCAAAAGCCTAATTATCAAATCTAAAACCATAGAGTTTTTAGAAGAAAATATAGGACCAAAGTTTTGGGACCCAAATTTTAAATGTTTGCTTATCAAACAGAATAACAAGTACACAAGCAACAAACACCAAAATTAGTAACTGGGACTTCATGAAGTTAAATGCTTATTCTCATTGAAAAACTTTATCAAAAGAATAAAGAGACAATCCATAGACAAGAAAATAAAATCTTTGAGAGTAACATAACCAATTAGGATCTAATATCTAAAATATAATGAAAACTTTACAACATAACAAAAACACAAGTAACTCAGTGGAAAACTGGGCAAAAGGCATGGATAGACACATATTTACATGGCCAACAGATAGATAAGAAGATGACATTCATTAGCTGCTAAGAAATGCAAATAAAAACCACAATCATAGGGTCACACAATTTCATGGGTAGAGGGAGGGGTGAGTAAAGGAAATGGGAAAAATCTGGTGTGAAAAATAGTGTATATGAACTTTGTAAGTAAACCAGTATTAAAAAAATGTTTATTAAAAAAAAAAAAAAACCAAACAAACCATGCTGCAACCACTGTGGAAGGCAGTATGGCGATATCTCAAAAAGTTGCAAATAGAGATACCATTTGACCCAGCAATTTCACTACTGGGAATATACCCCATACAGACTATAACTGACATCCAAGCAGATATATACACACCCATGTGTATCAAAGCAATGTTCACAATAGCAAGGAGTTGGAAACAACCTAAGTGCCCATCAACAAATGAATGGATAGTGAAGCTGTGGTATAGTCACACAATGGAATACTATGCTGCATTGAAAAACAAGGAACTCATGCAATATTATTCAAAATGGGTGACCCTGGAGGACATTATGCTGAGCAAAGTATTTCAGTCACAAAAGGACAAATACTGCATGATGCCACTGTGGTAGAACAGGACTGACATTGGGGTTGGGGAGAGATTGAGAAAGATGGGTTCAATAATGTATACTGCATTTAAACAGATGAGGGAGAAAATTGTTTAAAAGGGATATGTGATTAAGTATTTTTGTCATGACAGGAGTCCAGAGCAAAGGC
This sequence comes from Elephantulus edwardii, assembly GCF_000299155.1. Taxonomy (NCBI): domain Eukaryota; kingdom Metazoa; phylum Chordata; class Mammalia; order Macroscelidea; family Macroscelididae; genus Elephantulus; species Elephantulus edwardii. Next base: position 1,622,426 of record NW_006399765.1, read on the forward strand.
TGCATAGTGGAGTGGACCTGGGGGGAGGGTTTGTAAAACAGTGAAAGAATTTTTCTTTTACTTTTCCAAGAGGGTAGTATACTAGCGGGGAGGGTTGGGAGGGGAGAAAAGTGCAACAATGAACGAATGAAAATCCAAAGTCTGTAAATTTTCATTGAAATTAGTAATAAATTTGAAGGAATACCCTGAGTCACTGTAACAAAAGGAATTGGAAGACACAGAAGAATTTCATGAAACAACATATGAGCAAGAGCCTATGGTGATGAAAGAAGAAGTTCAGGCTGCTTTGAAGGAAATGGCAAAAAAATAAGGCTCCAGGAATAGATGGTATACCAATTGACATATTTCAGTTAACAGATGCTGCCCTGGATGTGCTCACCAAGTTGTGCCAAGAAATCTGGAGAACGACCACTTGGCCAACTGACTGGAAGAGATCGATATTTGTTCCTATCCCAAAGAAAGGTGACCCAACAGAATGTGAAAAATATATAAAAAGGAAAAAGAAAACCCAAACAAATGAACAAACAAACAAAAAACAAAACAAACCACAATGTGATAGGAAGACCCTTAAAGAGATGGATTGAAAGATAGGAAGACTCTCAATGACACAATGACTTGACACAATGACTAGAACAATGGGTTTGAGCACAGCTGGATATTTGGAGGATGGTATGGGATCAGCCAGGTTTTGATCTGCATACAATCAATCACTCCTTAAGGAGTCCTATGGTAATGTAGTCCATTGAATGCTGTACTGCCAACCAAAACACCAGCAGTTCAAGTCTGCCAGTTACTTTGAGGGAGAAAGGTGGACAGTCTCCTTCCAGAGAGATTTACAGACTCAGAAACTTGGTGGAATGTCAACACAAGTTGGCACCAACTGAGTGGCAGCAGATTTTTTGAAAAAAATTTTGAATTATCCCCTGGGCAGGCTTCTCAAGGCTTTGAAGTTTGAGGGTCTAGTCAACTGGCATTTATATAGTTCTTAAAGTTTATGTTCTACCTTCTAGCATAGTGAGCAGAGTCTGGAAGCCTCAATGCTTAGGAGATGAGGGGCCATCTAAGATAACACAGTTGGTCTTGATTTGTCTTGAATGAAAGAGAGAGATGGAAACGCAAGAATCAGAGAAGGAGCCAGACTGCAGGATTATCTACGTGAACCACTACCTCCTCCCCCTTGGAACCAGGAGAACTAGATGCTACCCAGCTACCAGTACTAACTGTCCTGATGGCTGAATGTGGGTTTTTTGAAGGGGCGGGAGGAAGAACAGAATTTTTAATTCTGAGGAATCCAGACTTACTGGACCTACTGAAGCTAGAAGAGTTCTTGAAGCTAAGGCCCTGAGTCCCTGAGGAGCTTTTCAAAATTTGAATTGAAACTATCCTAGGTATCTGTTTAGCCCAAAGATTGTCCCCTTTAAGCTACATAACATTTTAGCCAGAAGAGTAAAGGTTGAATGTTGTATTTTTTTCTCACCCACCCCCCAAAAAAGACCTGTATTAATCCAAAGAGTCAAAAGCTATTTTAAAGCATAAATGAAAATGTGAGGGTGAAGAAATGAAGTAGACAGGAATGAAACGAGATGATGTGATGAATGTAATTAATCACTGAACAGTCTGGAAACTGGAATAGGAGTAAGTTTTGCTGTGTAATGTCACCAAAAAGAAAACTTAATTAAAAAGTGAAAGTCAGATGCTAACTCCTTCCCAGATTTTCAAACTGGCTCAAAGGAACAGTCTGGCAGGCCCTGTGTGGTCTAACAGCCCAAGCAGGATTCTCTTTCTGATTCTGCGTTAGTCTCATTGGTCCCAAATGCATGCAGACCTCCACTTAAGGGTCCAACCCTGCTTTCCTCTTCCTTTGCTGTTCACATGGTCACCTCTAACTCCAGGAAGGTCTTCGCACAGCATCAGCTCTACAGAGGCTCCTTCCATGACCACCCTGAGACTCTTGGCATCACCACCCTGATTTCTTTTCAAAGCACTTGTTGACCAATGTAGGTCTCTTTTCATTTGTCTCCTTGAACTTGCCTCTAAGTGACTGAATGGGTGAATCTGAACCCCAAGCTGTTGCATAAGATGGCTGAGCAGATCTTCCGTGACCATGACAATGACACTAGCTTTCATCTGACCCCTAAGGAGCAGCCAGGCCCTTCTCATGCTTTGTTTCTTCAGAATCTGGGAGACGAGTTGTCAGCACGAATCTCTGGCTTACAGAGGAGGTTGTCAAGGCCAGAAGAAACCACATGACCTGTTCCAGGTCACTGCACAGGTAAGAGAAGGCTTAGGGCTCTGGGCTGGGTCCACTAAGAGCTCAGGTGATGAAGCCCAGCATAAGAGGCTCAGCAGGTAGATAGGTGGGGTCCCTAAGGGAGCACCCAGAGCCACGGGCATGCATGGGCAGGTGGACAGGTGGGGCTCAAGTTCTCAGGGTCACCAAATGCCCAGGCAGGGCTGGGGCCCCAGGCAATGGTGCCCAGGCTTGAGCTTTTCCCAGGTCCTGGGAGTCTGTAAGGGTGCCTTTCAGAGTCAGTGGGCCGGGTGAATGGGTAGTGGGCCCTGTCGGGGCGATTAGGGAGCACAAAGCTGAAGGGTTGGCATGCAGGATGTGGCCTGGGGAAGCTTCTCTGGATGAACACAGAATAAAGGCCATGCCTGCTCCTCTCAGTCCCAGCTGGTGCCAGGTTATGTAACGTGTTGATGCTGTGAGTGGAATCTATCCAGCTCTCTGAGAACTCTGCTTACACCCCAGGAAATGAATCTCAGGAGAATGCCCCAGCTGGTACATTATCCCCAAACACACACACACACACACACACACAACCACATGCACAACACTGTCCAAGAGAACTTGGCTTTGAACTCATTCCCTCAACAAATATAACAAATATTTATTGAGCACTTACTGCACTGTTCTAGATACTAGAGATAAAGCCATGAATGAGACAGGGGGTGGGGAGGAAAGCACTGCCATTAAGGAACTGGCATATTAGTGGAAGGGATAGTAATTATTGCAAATAGATGGTATACTATATATTGATATGCACTGAGAAAAAAAAATTTAAACCAATAAGGAAGATAAGAGGAGGTGATGAGGACATACCAAAAAGCAGGTGGAAAGCATTTCAGTACAAGAAAAAAGTGTAAAAGCTCTAGGGCAGGCGTGTCTGTGTCTTTACAAGACTACAAAAACAAATATGCTAAAAAAAAGGACATCTTTTTTAAAGAAACTGTCAAAGTAATTCCAAAGTGGTTAAGTCCATTTTGCTTTCCTACCAGCAATGAATGGGAGTTCCAGTTGCTCCACATTCTCATCAACATTTGGTATGGTCAGCTTTTTAACTTTAGCCTAGGTATGTAGTGACATCTTCATATGACTTTGAACTTCCTTAATGACTAATAATATTAAGAATGTTTCTGCGTTCATATTTTCAATTTTTTCCCCTTTGATGAGTGTCTATGCAAATCTTTTGCCAATTATTTATTGAATTGGGGATTATCTATTGCTAACTTTTGAAAGTTCTTTATATATTCTAACCATAAATCTTTTATTAGATGTGTGCTTTGTAAATATTTTCTCCCAGACTGTGAATTACCTGCTCATTTCCGTAACACTGTGCCTTTTGAAGAGTAGAAGCTTTCAAGCTTGAGAGAGTCTAACTTATATCCCTCTGTTTCTCTATAGTCTATGTTTATTGTATGGTATCTAAGAAATCTTTGCCTAGCCTAAGATCACAAATATTTTCTGTTTTCTCCTAGAATTTTTATAGCTTTCGCTTTATGATCTATTTTAAGTTCATTTTTATATTGCTGGGGAGTACCATCGAGTGGAACTGACCCACAGCTTATCCTTCAGCGGGTTTTCAGAAGCAGGTTAACTCACAGGAGATTGCTCATCTTTCTCCTACGGGGCAGCTGATGAATTTGAACCGCCTACAATCGGGTTGGTCTCTGGATTGACAACCCAGCTCTTTACTACTAAGCCATAAAAGCTCCATTTTTATATTGTTATTGTTGCTGTTGTTGTTGTTATGTGCCGTCGAGTGGCTTGCGACTCATAGTGACCCTGTGTACAACAGCCCTAAACCCTGCTCTGTCCTGTGCCAATTGCACTGTCTCTGACACACCCATCCCGACTACCCCAGTCACTGAATCAATCCACCTCATAGAGGGCCTTCCCCTCCTGCGCTGTCCCTCCACCCTTCCCACCAGATGTCCCTCTCCAAGGATCGGTCCCTCCTTACAACATGTCCAAAGTACATTAGAGGGAGCCTCAGAATCCTTGCCTCCAAGAAGCCGCCCAGTTTAACCCTCTCCAGGATGAATCTGTTTGTTTTCCTAGCAGTCCATGGCACCCTCAGTACTCTTCTCCAGCACCACAGCTCAAAGGCATCAATTCTCCTTCTATCCTCCTTGGTCATTGTCCAACTCTCTGATGCATAACAAGTGATAGCAAAGATCATGGCCTGTATCAGACATACCTTAGTCTCCAGAGAGACACCATTGCTCTTCAGTACTTTGGAGAGGTCCCTAACAGCAGACTTTCCCATGGCGATACATCTTTTAATGTCCTGGCTACTGGTGCCAAGAGTGTTGACTGTGGATCCAAGCAAACTAAAGCTGTGAAAAATCTCAATCTCTTCACAATCCATCCTGATGCTGCCAATTGGCCCAGTGGTGAGAATCTAGAGAGGCATATATACCAAACTAAGGTTTCAAACAATATTTCTATAAACTATATTTTGTCACTTTGCCAAAGGACAATGATCTCAAGCCTTCAAACCTAGTAAACCATACCCACCACATGCTTGGTTATATTTAGGAATTATCTGGAAGTATACAACCTACATAACTTCCTATATATATTTCTATATATTTAGCACACACAAACAAGAGAATATATACACACCGGATACACCTGTACATGCACACCCATCTACTCATACTCATGCATACGTCTCCATGTAACGACATCTTTTTATTGCTATTGTTTTTTTTTAAAAAAGTCTTATTTTGGTAAATGTTAAAGCATTTAGCATAATTATCCTTTGTCCTTGTGTACTTCTAAGTATGATCACTCACTTCGGCTAAATTGTACAGAATTCATTCATGTGAGTATTACCTCTCCTCTCATCATAGCATTATGTCTACTATCTAGGAAATTCTTTCTTTCCCTTTATCCTTCCATCTATGCTACTCTTAGGTGCTCTTGATTCAAGTATGACTCCTAGTGACCCTTTGAACAGCCAATATGAAATTTGCCCTATTTTTGTTCCATCCTCATGATATCTGACACATTACAGCCCATTGCTGAAGTCACAGTGTCAGTTCATCTTGTCGGGGATCGTCCTATCCTTCCCTGATGCTGCATCTTTCCAAGTGTGATGTCCCTTTCTAAAGAATAGTCTCGTCTAGCTACACGTCCAAAGCATGAAAGATGACGCTTCACCATCTTTGCCTCCAAGGAACACTTTGGCTGCACCCTTTCCAGGACATAGTTGTTTGTTATTTTGGCAGTCCTTGGGATATTCAGTTCTCGTTTCTAGCACCACAACTCAAGGGCGTCAATTCTTATTCTGCTGTCCTTTTTCATGGTCCAGCTCTCTAATGCATAGCAGATGATGGAGAAGATCATGGCCTGAATCAGGAACTTAGTCTTCAAACTGACATCATTGCTCTTCAGTATTTTGGAGACATCTCTGATAGCAGATTTACCCAGTGCATTACAATCTCCTGATTTCCTGACTGCTGGTACCACGGATGTTGATCATTGATCCAAGCAAGATGAAATTATTGACAGCTTCAGTCTTTTCTCTATTTACCATAATGTTGACTGTTGAACCTGGAGTGGGGATCTTGATATTTTTGATGTTGAGATGTAATCCATACGAAGGCTGTAGTCCTTGATCTTCTGCAGTAAGCATTTCATGCCCTCCTTTCTTTCGCAAGCAAAGTTGTGTCATCAGTATAATGCAGACAGTTGATGAATCTTCCTCCAATACTAATGTCACACTTCTCTTCATAAAGTCCATTTTTGCAAATTATTTGCTCAGCATACAGATTGAACAGGTATGGAGAAAGAATACAACCTTGATGCACACCCTTCTTGATCTTAAACCACACAGTGTTCCCTTGTTCTGTTCATACAACAGCTTCTTGGTCTACGTATAGATTCCATACGAGCACTATTACGTGTTCTGGGATTCCCATTCTTCTCAGTGTGAGCAGATCCATTAAAGAATCTCTGTGTGTATTCTTCTCATTTTTAAAAGTGAGTCTACAACACAGCAAGATAAAGGTAAATAATCCAATAGAAAAATGGGCAAAGGCTATGAACAGACACTTCACTGAAGAAGACACTCAGATGGCCAACAAGCACATGAAGAAATGTTCAAAATCCCTAGCTCTAAGAGGGATGCAAATCAAAACAACTATGAGATATCATCTCACCCCAGTCAGAATAGCAAAATTTAACAGAACAGCAATGGTTGGTGGGAGGGTAAAATGGTGCAACCACTGTGGAAGGCAGTATGGAGCTTCCTCAAAAAGTTGCAAATAGAGATGCCATTTGACCCAGCAATTCCACTACTGGGAATATACCCCAAAGAAACCATAAATGACACCCAAGCAGATATATACACACCCATGTGTATCACAGCTTTGTTCACAATAGCAAGGAGTTGGAAACAACCCAAGTGTCTATCAACAAACAAATGGATAGAGAAGCTGGGGTATAGTCACACAATGGAATACTATGTAGCATTGAAAAACAAGGAACTCATACAATATTATTCAAAGTGGGTGACTCTGGAGGACATTATGCTGACTGAAGTATCTCATTCACAAAAGGACAAATACTGCATGGTGCCACTGTTGTAAAACAGGACTGACCTTGGGGTTGGGGAAAGACTGAGAAAGACGGGTTCAATAATGTATACTGCATTGAAACAGATGAGGGAAAAAACTGTTTAAAAGGGATATGTGGTTAGGTATTTTTGTCATGATAGGGGTCTAGAACGAAGGCTGCATAGTGGAGTAGACCTGGGGGGGGCGGATTGTAAAAGAATGAAAGAATTTTTGTTTTACTTTTCCAAGAGGGTAGTGTATTGGAGGGGAGGGGAGAAAAGTGCAACAATGAATGAATAGAAGTCCAAAGTCTCTAAATTTTTACTGAAATTAATAATAAATTTAAATTAAAAAAGTGAAAGTGACTCTATGCAATATTTGTCCTTCTGTGATTTAGTTATTTCACTCGACATGGCTCTGAGAGTTATTTATGTTTTAAGAACTCATCCTTGTTCTTTATAACTACATAGTATTTCCCTATAAGTACCACACTTTTACTAATCAATTCTTGCATTGATGAGCATTTAAGATGAGTTTGTTTTGGTTTTTTGTGTTGTTTTTGTTGTTGTTATTGTGGATAATGCTGTAGTGAATCTAGGTCTTCATACGTCAATGCCACTTCTAGTAAATCATCTCCAGGCTATGCTTCTAGGAGTGAGGTGTGACTAAACCACAAGGTATTTCTATTCCTAGCTTTTCGAAGAAGCACCTGTTTTAGTTGTCTGGTGCTGTTGCAGCAGAGTTACCATATGTGAGTGGTTTTAACAAACAGAAATTTATTCTTTTTAAATTCAATATAATAGATGTAAATATTCAAGGTGCTGACTTTATGGGGACATCTCTGCGTCTCCTGGCTGATGGCATTTTGTAGCACAGGAAGCTGGGTTCGCAGGGCGGTTCCTCTCTTTCCTCTCTTTTCTTTGTGGTACAAAATGCCCTTCTACTATGATTGCTTCTTACTCCTTTTATCTCTTGTAAGACAAAAAGTGATTCAAGTCACACTCCAGGGAAAACACTCTTACATCTGATCAAGAATGTGACCTGATTAAAGGTGTTGTGTCCCACCCTCATCCTCTCACAATTTATTGCTATCAACTTACAGCTGATGACATCAGATCACATCATGGAGGCAACGAGATCATTACATAACTTTCCCTAATACTGCCTTATAAAGCTTTGGATTTACAATGGGGGATAACTACATAAGACTGAGAATTAATCATAGCCTAGCAAAGTCAACACATACATTTAGGGGACCACAATGGTTGTGCCAGTCTAGAATCCCATAGCAATTATAACAATCTCAAACTCCTCGCAACCTTAACTGCATTTTATGTTTTCTACTTTTCTTGAGCCATTTTTGCAGGGGAGGGGGGGATGGTATATCATTGTGAGGTTGATTTTCTCCTCTCTGGTCAGCTAATGATTGTATCTTTCATGTGTCTGTCAGCTGCCTGAATGATATCTTTGTAGAAGGTCCATTTGTCTGTTGTCCATTTTTTAAGTGGAGGGGATTGTGCTATTGTTGTTATTCTGATGTTGAGTTGCTGTCATTTTCTGTTTATTTAGGAGATGAACTCTTCTCAGATATGTCCTTGCCAGACTGTTATCTCAGTGTATGGATTATCTTTTTAAAACTTTGTCATTTAAATGAAAGTTTACAAAGTATATTGGGGTTTTTCCAATCAATCATTCAAGCACATATTCCCACATTAATTATAATACATGTAATGTCTGATTGTCTTTCGTTACACATTGTCCTTCTCTTCATCCATCTGAATAAATGTTTGTTGTCTGTTAATTGCCTAAACTCTGGTGAGATCTGGTGGCCTAGTGGCAAGAAGGTGTACTACAATCCCAGAGGTGCACAGTTCAACCATCAGGTGCTCTGCTGGAAAAGGAGGAACAATCTCCTCCTGTACCAGTCAGATCTGATTTGACGGTACACACACACAAATAATAAAATAAAAAAAATAATTGTCCAAACTCCCAGGTAACCATACTATATTGATTCTATCTTCATGTAAACCTTTCTCTAGTTCTGGTGCTAATTTTCTTAAAAAACAGCGATTTTTATACACTCTTTGTCCTTTGACAGACTTCTTTCACTCAGCATAATGATAAAGTCTTTTGATAAACAGAAGTATTTCATTTTTCATTAAATCCCAAAAGTCTCATTTATCTTCTGTTGTTTGTGCCTTTGTTATCATGTTTGATAATCTATTTCTGCAAAATATTAGGTTCCATAGTTTTAAGCCTGTGTTATTTTTCAGGACGTGAGGGTATTTAGATCCATTTTTAAGTTATTTTCTGTGTAGTGTTAAGTTATAGATTCTGTGTCACTTTTCTGCAAATAAGGTTTTGCCAGCATCGTTTGTTAAAGGGACTGTTTCCTCCTTATTGAATGGACTTTGACAACTTGTCAAAAATGCCTATGGACAGATTTACTTCTAGGTTCTCAATTCTATCCTATTCTATTCATAGGTAGAACTGTATTGGTATCAAGCTGTGTTGATCCATGTGACTGTATAGTATGTTATGGTATCTAGAAACATACTTTAAATCTTCCTGCTTTGTTATTATTATCTGGTATTGTATTGGCTATACAGGTACTTTGTTTTTCTGTATGAAGTTGGTGATTATTTTTTTCCATTTCAAGAATCACATCAAGATTGTGTTGTGTCTATAGATCACTGTTTGTAGTACTGATATTTTCACAGCACTCAGTCTTTCAAGACAACCAGAAAAATGTCTATTTGTAAACTCTGTCTAACATTGTGAAGAATGGGAATCCCAGAACACTTAATTGTGCTCATGAAAAACCTATAGCTAGACCAAGAGGCTGTTGTGTAGAGAGAGCAAGGGATCACAGAATGGTTTAAAATCCAGAAAGGTATGAATTATGGCTATATCCTTTCTCTATAACTGTTCAATCTGTACTCTGAACAAATTATTTGAGAAGCTGACTTTATGAAGAGGAATGTGACATCAGGATGGACAAAGACTCAACAACCTGATACAGCTTTGCTTGCTCAAAGTGGAACTTAAAATACTTGCTGCAGAAAATAAAAGACTACAGTCTTCAATGTGAATGACATACCAGTAAGAAAACAAAATACTCTCACCACTATGCAACATCGTGATTGTTGTTATGTGTCATTGAGTCAATGACTCATAGCAACTCTATGAACAAGGGCTCTGAACCTTGCCCTGTCTTTAGCCAACTTCACCCTCTCTGACACACTTGATCTCAATGCCAACCATCACTCTGTTAAAAGACTGAAGTTGTCAACAATTTCTTCCTGCTTGGATCCAGCTAACACCCTTGATACCAGCAGTCAAGAAATCAGAAGCTGCATTGCATTGGGAAAATCTGCTGACTACTCCAAAGTGCTAAAGAGTCATGATGTCAGCTTAAAGACTAAAGTGCGTCTGATTCAAGCCATGGTCTTTTCCATTATTTGTTATGTATCTGAAAATTGGACAAAAAATAAGGATGACAGAAGAAGAATCAATGCCTTTGAGTCATGGTTTTGGAAGAGTATTAAATATCGCTGGACTGCCAAAAGAACAAACATGTCTGTTTTGGAAAAAATACAAGGATGGTTCTTAAAAGTGAGAATAACACAGCTTCATCTTACATACTTTGGGCATGTTGTTAGGGGGGACAGGTCCTTGGAAGAGGACATCATGCTTGGAAAGGTGGAGGGTCAGCAAAAGAGAGGAAGATCCTCAATGAGATGGATTGACACAGTGACTCTAATAGTGGACTCAAGTAGAGACAATGAAGACGGCACAAGGTAGGGCGAGGTTCAGATCTGTTGTTCATATAGTTGTTATGAGTTTTGCTTGTTTTCCAAAGGCCACATCCTTCTGGTGGTTCAAATGCACAAACAGTTTTAAGGAAGAATAGTGAACAATCTGCTTTTGTGTGATTTACAATCTTGGAAATCCAAAGGAGCATCAGCTACAAGTCCATTCTGACGTGGCAACGAGATGCAAAGATGAAGTCTTCCAATCTATGAGCGCAAAATGTTCTTCCATTGAAGCAGATTTCATTTCCTTTCTTGTGGTAGTGTTTTACGGTTTTATTTTCCAAGGTCTTTTACATCTCTAGTTATATTTATTCCTCAGTATTTGATCTTCTTTGGGGTTATTGTTAATGGTATTTTTTCCCTTGATTTCCTTTTCCAATTTCTCCTTGTTAATGAAAAGAATCCAACTGGGTTTTATGTCCTAATCTTATACTTTGCTATCTTGCTGGTTCCTTCTAGAAGCTCCAGTAGGTTTCTTGTGAGATCTCTAGAGTTTTCTATGTCATGTGAAACTGGTGATAATTTCACTTCTTCCTTTCCAACTTGAATACCCATCCCCTAACTCCTTGTATCCCCTAACTCCTTACTGCTCTGGCTAGGACTTCTAGTACAACACTGAGCAAGAGTGGTGATAATGGGCATCTTTGTTTCACTATCATTCTCAAAGAGAAGGCTCTCAGTCTTCTTCCTTCACTGAGAATAACATTGGCAGTTGGTTGTTCATATATATTTTAATATGAGGAAAAGTGTTGGATTTTTTAACACCTTTTCTTTATAAAATGAGATAATCCTGTGATTCCCTCCCCCCCTTCATTTTATTTGTGTAGTGAATGACATTGACTGATTTTTTAAATCTTGAACCACTCTTGTATTCCTGGTATTAATCCTATCTGCTCATGATGTATTATCACTTACGATATACTGTTGAATTCTGTTGGCTAGGATTTGTGTTGAGAGTTTTATACATCTATATTCATGAGGACTCCTGGGCTACAATATTATTTTTTGTGGTAATAAATACACTGATTTTTGCACATTGATCCTATACTCTACAACCTTCCTAAGCTCACTAATTCACTAAACAGATTTTCTTTTGAATATTATATTGTTATTGTTGATGATTTTATTAATTATTTAATGATTTTCTTTTGAATATTATATTGTTATTGTTGATGTTTTAATGTGCCATTGAGTCGTCTGCAACTCATAGAGACCATATGATCAAGAGGTTTTAACCTTGCCCTATCCTGAGCCAGTCTCATTGTCTCTGGTACAACTGCCCCCTGCCCCCCAATACAGGGGTAGTTACTGTGTCAATTCATCTTATATGGAGTCTTCTTCTCCTGTGCTGTCCCTCCATCCTTCCAAGCATACTTATCAAAGTACTGGTCCCTCCTGGACACATGCCCAAAGTCAGACAGAACTTCAAAATCCTTGCCTTCAAGGAGCAGCTTGGTTCAATCCTCTCCGAGACAGACCTTGGCAGTCCATGGTATGTTCAAGACTCTTCTCCAGCACCACATCTCAAAGGCATCGATTCTTCTTCTGTCATCCTTAGTCATTGTCTCTGATATATAGCAAGTACTTATAAAGACCATGGCCTAGATCAGGTGCATCTTAGTCTCTAGACTGACACCATTGCTCTTCAGCACTCTGGAGCGGTCCCTGACTGCAGATTTCCCAGAAATTCATCTTTTGATTTCCTGACTGCTGGTGCCAAGAGTGTGAATTGTGAAGCCGAGCATGCTGAAATTGTTAACAACCGCAATCTCTTCTCCACCTATCATGGTCCTGCCAATTGAAGATTCTATTAGATTCTCAATATTGCTGATCATGTCATCTGCACACAAGAACATTTACATCTTCTTTGATAATTTGTACAATTTTCATTTCTTCTATTCTATTTCTTGCCTGATTACGTTGGCAGCAATTTTTGTACAATGTTGAGAGGTGAGGATGGACATACTTGTTTTATTTCACTGTTGTTGTTCTTGTTCCCTGCGATCCTGTCAGTCCTAACCCTGGAACTCCAGGTCCAGCTGAAGGAAATGCACCTTAGTCTCATACCATTCCCATGATCAGTGGGAATCAGACAGCTCTCTGTAGTGACCCATAAGCCTTGCATTGGTTTAATTTTCTAAAGTGAACTTCCAGGTCTTTCTTCCCAGCCCCTTTCTGTCTGGAAGCTTTGCTTGAAGTCCCTTGTAGCATCGTTGCAACTCACAATCTACCACCAGCAGACAGGCAGTGGCTGTGCAAGAGGCGAATAGGCTGGGAATCAGACCTGTTCTGTCGCATGGCAAGGGAGAATTCTAACATTAAGCCACCAATGCTTCTGGCCCTATGTTCAGGAAAAATATATGATCTGTCACCACTGTGATGTTAGCTGCAGGTTTTGGTTGTGGGTTTTTTGGCTCTGGTTTGTTCCCCACCCCCCATTAGATACCCAAGTAGCTGAGACCTAATAAGTTAAAACTTAGAAGTAGTTCAGATAATATGGCTGAGCTCACTGACTAGCAGAGAATTTCAGGGGTTCAGCCAGACTTGGGTGAAGTGGAGTTGCTTGAGGAGTAATAGGCAGCTCTGTGGAGTTCAGGCTGGGAAGAGCAGGGATTCAGTGCCTGTGATGTGGGTGCGATGGAAGGCAGACACCTGCAAAGGCACCAAGACTTGGAACACCTAGACAGCTCGGGGGATTGCTTGCCAAGGGAGCAGCTGGTACCCACATGATGGGGTGTGTGTGGGAGGTGGTCTTCGGCTTCGTGAAGGCTGCACCTGCCATTCTGAGGCTGCAAGGCTGCTGAAGGTTTGCATTCCACACCAATGGCTGGGGTCACTGTCCACTGTGGCAGCCCTCACCCTGTCCGGAAATTGCAGGATCCTCTTCTTCCTCCCAATGTCCTTCCAGCATCCTCTGTGGAGAGCTAAAAGCCTTACTTCAAAGGAAAAATGTTAAAAGGAATCTGTTGCTTATCCTGGAGCTCATGCTGAAGGCACATTTGGAGCTGAGAAGCAATAAGTTACGAACTAACCCAGATGTGCCCCACTTAGTACCGGAACCTCTCGCCAAAGCTTATGGACACTGGATGTGAGGATCTCCAGTACAGGATAGGGCAGGGGCCAGGCAGAGGCCATGTCCTGGGAAGTGAGTTTGGGGCCTGGAGAGCAGAGAATTCGCTGGATATTGACAGAGTGGATGGAGCCCAGGGGAGGGCCACTGGCTCAGCTCTGCAGGCTTCTAGCTCGAATCATCTTTTGTTCCCAGATTATTGCTCATTTGATGACCCAGGTAAAAAAAAGCAATGCTTTTCTGTACTGGAATTGGGTGACCTCCCCTTCCAGGCCCCAGTCACCAGCCTAGCCTGGTTGCCTGTTCAGTATTATAGGCCCAGACGTCCACAGACTGCATCCCAGTAACTGAGCTGGGACTTTACCACGCTGTCATAGCTTTTAAGCCTATCCTGCTATAAACAAAATTTCTGGCATGTCCTCTCTAGATCCCGCACTGGACTCCACAGATAATGCCCCATCTCTTATGGTGTTTGCTTCCTGTGACACAGAGCTTGGCATGGGAGGATCTCTGGAAATGTTGGGATGATGAGGGAATACAGGTCTAGATGTACTTTGTTGTCAAATTCCCAGTGGCTCAAAGAGTGGGGAACTCACCGATTACTCAAGGGGGAGAAAGGGGAAGCAAAGTAGGGGATGAACAGCTCTGTGGGTCCATCGAAGGGGTCAGAGCTTATCATTAACCATGCAAATATTTTAAAATCAAACCAGTTGCCATCAGGTCAATTTCAGCTACTGGCAACACTGCATGTGTCAGAAAAGAACTGTGCTCCATAGAGTCACCAGGCCTTTGTCTGGGCAGGTGCCCAACCTTTTGGCTATGTTGTGTTGTTAGTCAAGTATGATCCAGAAGGACCATAATGACCACTTCCTGACACACCACACCCCATTGCCACAATCACCTTGTCAACTCACCTGCTTGAGGGGCTTCCTCTCCTTTGCCGACTTTCTACCCTTTCCAACATCATGTCCCTCTCCAAAGAATAGCCCCTCCTAGCAATATACCCGAAGTATGTGAGGCAAAGCCTCATCATCATCCTTATCTTCAAAGAGCACTCCAAGTGCACCCTCTCCAAGATATACTTATTTGTTATTTTGGCCATCCAGGGGATGTTCAGTGCTCTTCTCCAATACCAGAACTCAAAGGCGTCAATTCTTCTTCTGTCATCTCTATTCATTGTCCAGCTTTCAGATGCATAGCAAGTGACTGGAAAAACCATGGCCTGAATCAGATGCACCTTAGTCCTCATATTTCTTAGAGAAGTTCTTAGGGAAGTCCATGGGATATTCAGTACTCTTCTCTTAACACCATGAATCAAAAGCATCAGTTTTCTTCTGTCATCCTTATTCCCTGTCTAGCTATCAGACGCACACCAAGTGATTAAAAAGTGCTGAATCAGGCACGCCTTAGTCTTCAAACTGGTATCATTGCTCTTCAGAGCTTTGGAGAAGTCCATGACAGCAGACTTGCTCAAAGCAATAGGTCTCCTGATATCCTGACTGCTGATAGGCCAAGAATATTGATTATAGATCTAAGGAAGATGAAATCACTCAGGGATGACATTTTTTACTAGTTGAGCAGAACAATTACTTGTTTTTAAGAAGCCCTCAGGGGACATTTCTAGTTTAGGATTTAAAGATTACCTCTGGGCAATAGCTTCAGGAGAGCTACCATGGTTGCAGAAAGTTTAGAGTGCCTGAGAATTCTAAATTCTGTTTTGCATTTTCTTTTTGATGGATTCTTTTCTAAGATCTTTGATCAAAATTCTCAGTCATGGTAGCGGGGCACCATCTAGTTCTTCTGGTCTCATGGCAAATGGGGCAGTTGTTCATGGAGACAACAAGCTACGTATTTATTTTTTCACCCCTCCTGTTATTCCTGACTCTCCTTTTTCCTCTTGCTTCAGGTCAATAGAGATGAATTATGCCACTGATGACCTGCATCAAGTTTTCACAATTCCAGGCCATTTGTAAGGAAAACTCATTTACTCAATTGACTCATAGCTGACCCTCAGTTTGATTTTCAAGGCTTTAATCGCACGCAGGAGGAAATTGTCTACCTTTCTGCTACTCGAGCTGTTAATGGATTCTAACCCTCAGAGAGGTTCAGCCTTTGGAATAATAGAGTGAATCCCTCTGGCCCACCTCACAAGAGTAGGTGTATAATAGACGTATTAACATGGTATGAGGCTAATCAACTGGGATGTACTGTGAAACCCGATTCAGATTAAGGCATGCATTATTGTTGCCATTAGGGTGTCGTCCAGTTGATAACAACTCATAGCAATCCTATGAGCAATTGATGGGAACCTTGCTCTGCCTGGTGCCATCCTCAGGATCTCAGCCAGGGTCAACGCCATTGTTACAGTCATTGTGTCAGCTCATCTCTTTGAAGGTTGTCCTCTCTTTCACTGACCCTCTGTCTTTCCCATCATGATGTCTTCTTCCAAGGACTAGCTGTTCCTGATAACATACACACCCAAACTTACTGCCATCAACCAAGCAGATTCCAACCTTTCATCAGAACTCTTTTCTTTGGTTTACTTTAATTTAAATAACATTTTTATTCTATACTGGTTTACATACAAAGTTTGCATACATTGTCTTTCACACTGGATCTCTCCCATCTCCTTTATCCACCCCTCCTTTCACCCATCAAACTGGGCAACCCTATGATTACCATCCCGTTGCTCATCCTCACCCCTTGGTTCCTCCCTGCCCCCATAGATCCTCATACACATTCTACGATAATGATCTTATACAGTATTTGTCCTTATAGGGCTGAGTTCACTTAGCATAATGCTCTCCAGTCTGTCCCAAGTTAGGTAGTGATTTATAAAATCATTGCCCCTGCGTGCTGCATAGTATTCCATTGTGTGAATGTGCTGTAATTTGGATTGTTTCCATGTTCTTGCAAATTCCATCAGATTTCTGAGACTGTGAATCTTATCGGAGGAGATGGCCCCTCTTTCTCCCTCAGAGTGGCTAGTGTATTTGAACCCCTGAAGATGAGTAACTTTTTTGTTAGCAAGGTAACACTCTATGGACTAAGCCATCAGGATCTCCTTGAGAGGGCCTTAAGTATTGGTAATCTGTGGTGACCCTATACGGCTTACTCACATATTTGCACGATACACATCAGGGGTGTGTGTGTGTGTGTGTGTATCTGTGCATGTGTTTTATGTACGTAACTTCTTTATAAACAAGGAGTTCTGGTAGGATTGTTCAGGGAGAGGTGCTCTGCTAACCCAGAGACCGCACCACTCTGCTGGTTCAAACCCACCAGTGTCTCTGAGATGAGAAAGATGAACAATTCTTTGGAAGTTCACTGTGGGTCAGGAATTAGCTTTTTGAGTGAGATATTGCACACACGAGTGTATCTGACATCTTAGCAGAATGAGATGAACTAGATTATAAATGTTTAGTGGATGTAGGGTTCTAAGGTTTTCACTATATATTTTCTACAAAAAGAATATTCCACATATTCTACAATAAAAGAAATGAACCAACAAATTTAGTTGTTTTGACAATTCTGTTAATCTCCCTAATGGGAAAATTTTTTTTACCAAATTTGCTTTAAGCAGCTCACACTTCAATTTCAATATTTGTTTTGTAATACTGCTAAATTTTATATGAACAAATGAAAAGATGCCATAAAAAATTTTAATGGCCAGGAAATAAACATTTTAACAAATTACAAATTCTTCAATGATTTCATACCAATTAAAGCTGCTGAACAATATCTACTTTCACACATAATAAGGATAATGAATCGAGTCTTTCTTGAATTATTTTGTATCCGAGAGTTTTTCAGTCTCTTTAGGGGCAAATTGAGTGTTGTGTTTTATAGTTTGTGATCATTAAAGTTAGAAATATGTGTCAAGAATTTCAACGATGGGAAATAGGTATTTTATCTTCTACCGAGGGGTACTTGAAGCATGGGCGGACCTGTGGCCATGTTGTAATTCATTTGGCTTCAAAGGTGCACTCTTTCTTTGCTGTTGGGGAAGGTCTCCGGGTCCTAGTTGGCTCGCTGGAGGCCTTTTGATGGGAGCTGAGGGGAACTTGAAGCTTGGGCGGAATTGCGGTCATGTTTTAACTCATTTGGACCCTTGGGCTGCTGATTATTATTATTTTTTAAATGAACACTCCTAAGTGTTACAGCACTTTTCTGTCATTTCTCTGTATTGAGGTAACTATGGATTGCTGTGATACTGAACATTGTGCCATTGGTCTGTCAAGTGCCATAATGGTTCCACATAGTTGACAATATCTTGTTAGCTAACAGATTAAGACAAGCTTGGAAGCCAGAGGGGTATCCACTTCCTAAACATGCCCGTGGAAACTCTATAAACTTAGAGAAAGGACAATAAATATAGAACAAAGTTGAAGTCTTTAGTTTATGGGGTTAGTAATAGATGACACTTAATAACAACAATAGATATTGCAAAGCCCTTGTCTTTCATTTTGGACTTCCATTGGCTTGACGCTGTATGATGGCACTCTTGTTTTGGTTAAGGGTCTATGTAGATTGTTTTATTTAAGCCTCGTGTTTAGAGTCAATAAGACCTTCCGGAGGACACTTGAATTTAAGGCCAAGACCTTGTCTCCATTTTGGAAACTGGATGGAGTGACTAGACTCTGTAAGCTGGGCTCTTTTATTTTGGTGGAGGGTCACTGTGGAATCTTTGGGTGTTTTTGGTTTTCTCTCTTTTTTTTTTTGATGTGTCAAATGTGATAATGGTTACCCATGGTGAATAGTATTTGGTGGAGCTCCCTGATTAAAACAAGCTTGGAAGCACGAGTGGCATCCACTTCCTGAATAGCTTGCCTCTGGAAACCCTATGAAATTGGAGAAAAGATGGAAGTTATATAAGTGTTCATCAGGTCTTTCGTTCACAGGATCACTATGAGTCGCCTACAACTCGACGGCACTTAACAACAACAACAACTATGGAATCATACATGCCTATGTGAATAGAATTTGTTTTTCCTGACTATGTAACTTAGTTCTCAATTAAGAACGAAATTGTCATATTTTTCTGTGAAGTTTTCATATCCAAGCCTGCATATCTACTTGCTCAAGAAGGAAAATCTATTTGGAAGAATTTAATGCATTTTCAACCCTTCTTTTCATGAAAGATTCTACTGTGTCAATGATGGTTTAGCCCTTGAAAGATATTGCTCCCACCATTCACTTGTTTCTTTCTAAAGCTTTTAAAATAGTGAACTCCTTGATAATCACAATTTGTATTTGTCTTCTTGTGGTTTCAAAATTTTCCTCTTAAATTATGTAAATACTCTATGTAGAAATATGTGCATGTCTTTAAATTTACGTCTGAATCTTGAAAAGCTTGACTCATCCAATGAAAATGCCACAATGTATGAGTCTGTATAACCAACATAAACTCATACTCAAGTGTTTGTATTGTGCTAGCCAGCGTTTCTTCTGGTATCTCCTCTTTGCATCTGATCTTCAGTAATATTTTCCGATGCATAAAGAATCTGAATCTACAAGCCCATGATTGTACTTGTTGCTACAGCATACATTTCCCAACATATATTGTTGTTGTTAGGTGCAGTCTAGTTGACTACAACTCATAGCAAACCTATAAACAACAGAGCTGAACCTTGCCCTATTCTGTATCACCCTAATGATCTCTGTCATTCTCAAGCCCATTACTGCAGTCATTGTGTCATTTCACCTTGTTGAGAGCCTCCTCTTTGTTGCTGACCGGCTCTCTGTCCTGGTATGATGTCTTATTTTCAACAACTGGCCCTTCTGACAACATACCCACAGTATGTGAAACAAAGTGTCACCATCCTTGTCCCTAAGGAGCACTCTGATTGTATTTCCTCCAGTTCAGATCTGCTTATTCTTTTGGTAGTCTAAGGTATATTCAGTCCTCTGCCAATACCACAACTGAAAGCCATGAATTCTTTTTTGGTCTTCCTTATTCATCGTTCAACTTTGAGATGCATAAGAAGCAACTGAAAATACTATGACATCGGGGTTGGGGGGAAACTAAGAAAAGAGGAGATAAATAATATACACTGCATTGAAACAGATGAGGGAGAGAACTGCTTAAAAGGAATATACGAATAGATATTATTTGAATGACCACAGTCCAGAATAAGAGTTGCATTTTAAGTAGACTGGGGTGGGGGGTAGGGAATTGCACAACAATGAAAGGAAAAAAAATTTCAAAGAGAGAAGTGAACTGGTTGAGGGGAGGCAGGGAGGAAAATGTAAAACAATGAATTAATGAAAATCCAAGTTCTCTATAAACTTTCATTGAAATCTCAATTAAAAAAATATTACATAAAAAAATACTTTGGCTTGGACCAGGCTAACCTTACACTTGACATTGACATTCTTGCTCTTGGGCATTTTTTTAGAGTTCCTTGACAGCAAATTTCCCCAATGCAATGCATCTCTTGATTTCCTGAGTACTACTATCATAGATGTCGATAACGAATCCAGGTACAATGAAGTCATTACAATTTGAATTTTTTTCTCCTTCTATCATGACATTGTCTACTGGTCCAATGGTGAGGATTTTTGTTTTCTTGATTTTAAGATGTAATCCATAATGGAGGCTGTAATTTTTTATCTTCTTCAGAAAGTGCTTGAGGTTTTGTTCATTTTCTACAAGCAAAGTTGTTACAATCTGCATATCACAGGCTGTTGATGAGTCTTCCTCCAATTTTGATGCCACATTCTTTTTTGTTTAGGCTAGCTTCTTAAATAATTTGTTCAGCATACAGACTGGATAAGTATGGAAGAAGTATACAGCCTTGAGGCACACCTTTCTGGATATTAAATCATGCATAGTGTCTGTCCCCTTATTCTGTTCAGACAACAGCTTCTTGTTCTGGTTTAGGTTTTGTATAAGTAAATGTTCTGGGATTCTTGTTCTTCTCAATGTTAGCCATAATTTGTTATGATCCACACAGTTAAACGCTTTGCATAGTGAATAAAACACATGTAAACGTGTTTCTAGTATTGTCTGCTTTTAGACAAGATCCATCCGACATCAGCAGTGGTATGTCTCTCTCTTTTGAAACCAGCTGAGTTTCTATTTCCTATTGATGTACCATTCCAGCCATTTTAAAGTCATCTTCAGCAAGGGTTTTGTTTTGTTTTTTTTAAGTTTTTAAAAATGACTATGTTGATTTATAGAATCCCCCATGCTCTTTCTCCTTCTTCTCTTCCCCCCTCATATCCTGTTCCAAACTGTTAACTACAATGTACGTATTGTCCATTCATTCATTTAATGTTGGTTTTTCCTTTCCCCAATCTATTACAGCATTGTCTATTCTATATCTGTTCTTCCCTTTTCCACCAACCCTTCCCATTTCCTCTAACCCTCCTATTTTTATAATAGAGGTCTTGTACAGTATTTGTCCTTTTTTGACTGGGTTATTTCACTCAGCATAATGTTCTCTGGACTCATCAGTGTTTTATAATATTTTACAAGTTCTTCATTGTTTTTTAATGTTCAGAACTATTTTACTTGCATGTGACATTCGTGATACTGTTTAATAATTTTCTTTGTTGGATTCTCTGGGGGTTTGGGGTTGCTGTTTTTTTACTTTGGTTTTGGTTTTTATCCTCTGTTTTTTTAAAATTAGGACAAATATGAATCTCTTACAGTTGGTTGACCAGGTCTTCCAAATTTCTTGGCATCAACTGACAGCAGGTCCAGGGTTGTATCTGTTTTCTGAAACAACTCAACTTGTATTCCATCAGTTGTTATGGTCTTAGATTTTGCCAGTGCCTTTAACGCAGCTTAGACTTCTTCCTTCAATACCATTTCTCCTTGCTCGCATGCTACTTCCTGAAATGGTTCAATGTTGACCCTTTCTTTTTTGGGACGGTGACATTGTATCCCTTCCATCTTTATTTTTTCTTTATTTTTCTCAATTATACTAATTTATTTACAAAATTCAAATACACTGTTTTTCTGAACAGATTCTTCCATTTCCCTCACGCCACCACCTTCCATCTTCTTTTGATGCTTTCCACATCATTCAACATTTCGCCCATACAATTCTACAGTATTGCAACGCTAGGATCGAATATGTTCTTCACCTTGAGAAATGCTGAGAGTATTATTCCCTTTTGGTTTTGTAAGCCCCAGGTCTTTGCACACTTCATTGTAATACTTAGCTTTGTCTCCGCACACTGGTGTTTAAAATCTTCTGTTCAGCTCTCTTACCAAACCCTAACCCTTTCTTGTGGCGTATTTTATCCTGTGTAAGTTTCAGAGTCTCTTCTGACATCTATCTTTCCTTTCTTTGTAGTGGCCTTTTATTGTTGTTTTTTTCTTTTTCTGGATAAAATTTTTTTCCATTATTTTTCTTTTGTATTGGATAATGTCTTTTATGTCATCCCACAACTTGTCTGGCCTTTAGTCATTAGTGTTCAAGGAATCAAATTTCTTTTTTGGGCACCAAAACTATTTATCTATGGTTTTGTAATTCAGTCAGGATAGATGCAGGCTCGTATTTTCTCATGTATTTGTTTTCATTTTCCTCAGCTTCAATTTGAACTTAAACTTGCACAAGAGTAACTGATTTTGTAATTGATGATGGTCAGTCCCATAGTCAGTCCCTGGCTTTGTTTGACTATTGTATTGAGCTTCTCCACCATCTCTTTTCACAGATATAATCTATCTAATTCCTGTGTAGTCCACGCAGTGAAGTCCTTTTGTATAGTTGTTTATTTTTTAAAAATAGTATTTTCAATGAATAAGTCATTCATTGTACAAAACTCTAGAATTTCATTTCCAGCTTCATTTCTGTCACCAAGCCCATTTTTCTCTATTCCCATTTCTTCCTCTTCTTCCTTTCCAATGTTTGCATTCAAGTCTCCAGTTATTATTAATGCATTTTGATTGCATGTGGGTCAGATTCAAACAACTGGTTGTTGTTGTTGTTAGGTGCTGTCAAGTTGAGTACAACTCATAGTGACCCTGTGAATAACAGATGTGAACCCTGACCTATCCTATGCTCTCTGACACACTCAAGCCCATTGCTGCAGTCACTGTTATCAAACCAACTGGTTGAGAGTCTTCCTCTCTTTCACCATCGCTCTGCCTTTCCAACATGATGCACCTCTCCAAGGAATAGTCTCTCCTATCAACATGCTCAATGTATATTTTTTTGGCTCCAAGGAGCACTTTGGCTGCACCTTCTTCAAGACATATCTGTTTGGTCTTGGGGGTTTTATTTTGGCAGTCCATGGGATATTTGGTACTCTTCTCCAACACCACAGTTCAAAGACATTGATTCTTCTTCTGTCATCTTTATTTATTGTCCAGCTCTCAGATGCAAAAGTTGGTAGAGATTCTCAACTTCTTCATCTTGCGATTTATGGAAAATATCCTACCACTCAAGGTTATGACTTAGTGGAAATGAATTGGATTGCTAACCCAAAGGTACGCAGTTCTAATCCACCAGCTGCTCCACAGGAAGAAGATGGGCAGTCTCATCCTGTGCGATTTGCAGCCTCCAAAAACCCACTGGAGGCTCAGCTATGGGTCAGTTCTGACTCAGTGGTACCCAACAACAACACAGTAATGAACTTCAGAATAGTTCTTGCCACGTTCACTTTTTACTCTGAATGACACCATTCTTGTCATTTCAGCCATAATTTTCTGATTCAAAATGATCAATACTAGTCCATTTCAACCTGTAGGATGTCAACCTTTATACAATCCATTTAATTTTTAACAACTTTTCATTTTCCTAGCTGCTTACAGTCCACGCTCCATTTGTTAGTCGATGTTTGCAGTTGTTTCTCTTCATTTTGAGTCTTGCTACATCAGCAAATGAAGGTCCTTCGTTGGGGAAAAGCTTTGCTCCTCTTTGCCATCCTCTGCTTTGAGAAGGCAGCTCTTCCCTCCGTGTATTTTGGGCACCTTCCACCCTGAGGGGTTCATCTTCTGGCATATACCCAACAATGCTTTTCTGTTACTGGTTTTTAAAGACATCTTATTTCAGAAGTGGAGCCAATGGCCAATCCTGCTTCTTAGTCTGGAAGTTCTAGTAAAACCTATCCACTGGACAGGTGACCGTGCTGGTATCTGTAATATCAGTGGTCTCGCTCCCAGCATCACAACCCCACACACATGCTCCCACTGTTTGGCAAACTGATGGATGAGAAACACTTACTATGCAGACATTTTAATACTCCACCACCGCCTACATTTGTTTTAAGGACTGTTCAATCATTAGTAGGAATGGCCAAAAAAAGCCTTGAGTAGAGGAGGAAAAATAATCTCCTTCCAGACAACAATTTCGCACACTACAAGATTAAATGAATGTGCATCGGCACATGGTATGGAAATCGCATCTTTATTACCTTCTAAAGTGTTCTGCTGCCTTTATCACACCTTGACACACTGGCAGCCCTGTCATACACTGACCTCTGCACTTGGAAAATCCAATTTTGTGACTTCTTATAAGTAGTGAAATATTTAATTTGCAGTCTCTTCACCTATATGACTTCTTAAACTAGCAAATGTGATAAATTTCTTGGCCAGTTTTCCATCTGGTAGAGATAATATATCTTAAAACAATACTTTGCTGATCTGTATGAGAAAGATTAGGAAGAAATCTATAGTAAATGGAAATAGCATAACTCTTCTTACTTGCTTGAAAACAGTAGATTGAATTCTGTCACTTACTAAGTTCATTGTTGGGGACATACATGGTGGATTGCCCTTACCTGTATTTTGCAATGTGACCTGACAAAACCGATTCAAACTGAACTAGTTCAAGGACACTTTCCAGTTTGTGTGGACCATAACCCTTCATTTCTTTCTGGGTAACATAGTCCATATTCAGCGAGGGTTAAAACGACATTAGCAATGAGTTGCAAAATGACTTTCTTATACAGATAGACTTCATTTCTCTCCCCAGATTATGAGTTAAGCCAAAACTAGGCCTTGGTTTAAATATGACAATTCAGAACCCTCTGTGAATTGAGCTGTTTTCATATTTCTATAATGATATTTGAATTATACCATTTGCTAAATCCATTCAGAGCAAATTGAAAATTAAATTACTTAGGTCATTTAATTTAGTTTGCCAACAAATAGTACAGAGGACTGATGGACAGTATATAGAGAGGACTGATGGAGAATACAGTAGCCATTTCTTCTTATAATCTTCCTCTTTAGGCTTCTAGTCTAGAAATAGCTTTTGGCCAATAGAATCCTGCTTGTTTACCATCTAGAAAATTTAGACACATATTTTCAAATGATCCATTGTGACAATGACAATCATTTGGCTCTCTTTTGATCCCATAACATACATCATTGTTGTTGTTGTTGTGTGCTATTGAGTCAGAACTGACCCACAGCTGACCCACTGGTGGGTTTTCAGAGGCAGCAAATCGCACTGGAGGAGATTGCCCAACCTTCTCCACATTGCAGCTGGTGGATTTGAACCACATGCCTTTGGGATGGCAGTGCAGCTTCTTGCCACTAGACAAAAAAAAATTTCTTCCCCAAAGCAGAATCTATATTTTGGGGTCTGCAGACGTGACTATTTCAGATGCTACAATAATTTCACTATAAAAGGATTCTACACCAGTATTCTTTTTTTTTCTTTTCATCTCAGCAAGGAATGGATGCAGAATTTGGAATAAATTCTGTTACATTCTTGTTGCTATTAGTGATTTCAGCACTCATGGGACCAATACAATGATCTGTACTCATTAAACCTGAGTGTTCATTACATTTTTAAAAGGAAGTTAATTTTGGAATTGTCTTTAGAAATTCATCAATCCTTTTTTTTTAGTCTCCTTTGAGTTTTCATTTTTGCATTCCACTCACTTGTTACCAATTCATTTCATCTGGTGTAAAACTGTATCACTTTTAAAACTTGATTCTACTGCAGCAAATTTATTTGAATAACGAAAAAGAAATGACATTTATTTAAAAGGTAAACTTTGTCAAGTGAGATTTACATTTTAACTTGGACGTTAACGCAAAATTTTGCACTTGAAAATGAGTATGTAAAAGCAGTGATGTGAAACGTGTAAATTTGTTCTTCAAGTCCGAGACAGTCAAAACAAATAGTGCTTACAAGGCAGTTGCAAATAGTTTCACGTGTTTGCTGTACAATGTTAGTTGGCTGGCCTTTTACAAATCATGGTTGAGTGTTTTTCAAATTGAAATAGTGCTTAGAAACTTTTCACGTTCACTTGATGTTCATTGGACTGCTGCGGATATCCAGTGGGGGCAAGAGTGAACCACAAAAAACATAACACTCATGCATGGATATGCTCAGTCTGAAGAAATGATTGTTATCTTTGCACAGGATGGGACCAGATAAGACATGAATTGCGTGATGACAGGGCCACGGATGTGCTCTTAGGCAGTTCATGAGCAAAAAGGCAAAGTAAAGCTATATGTATTTGACTGCTCTAAAATGAAAAGCAAAATACAATTGTTATTATACATAAAATTTTGTTCTTTTGTGGAATTATTCAACTAACTCTTATATTTGCAAGTACACACAGAATTGATCTATGGATTGAAGGTCAATATCAAGAAAACTAAGATTCTCACCACTGGGCCAATTGGCAGCATCAGTATGGATGGTGATTGAGATTGAGATAGTTAACAGTTTTAGTTTGCTTTGTTCCACAGTCAACACTCTTGGTAACAGCAGCCAGGAAATCAAGAGACGAATTGCACTGGGAAAGTCAGCTGTGAGGGACCTCTCAAGAGTGCTGAAGAGCAATGACATCAGGCTGGAGACTAAGGTGCTCCTGATCCAGGCTACAGTCTTTGCAATTATGTGCTATGTATCAGAGAGTTGGACAGTGAATAGGGATGATAGAAAGAGAATTGATGAGAGCGCCGCAGTGCGAGAACGCCGCAGCACGAGAGCGAGGCCCCCAGACAGGAGAACGCTGCTGCCAGACGGGGTTCCACCGCGAGAGGGACCTGGAAGAGACCCAGGAAGAACAACAGCCAGCCACCTACCGAGGAACTCCAGAGGAGCGAAGACTGTGAGACCCCAGAGGAACGAAGACTACCCGACACTGTGTGACCCCCCTGCAACCCACACCTGTGTGGCCCTTAACACACAGGGTGCTGCTGCATAAACCCCCAGCAGCGCCCAAACCCCGCCCCCACCACTTGGTGATAGTGTCCAAGCCCTGTGCTCCTTGCC
>NW_006399765.1:1655049-1659628 GCF_000299155.1 Elephantulus edwardii
CCATAATTTTTGACTCATGTACTTATAACTTGTTGGTTAAATTTGTCTTCTAGGTTGCAACACCCCCATGATACATCTTCAAGGATATGGACATGTACGGCTAAGCACAATTAATAACAGTGCATCTAAATTCCAAAATAAATCTCCATAATAGTAAAAAAAAAAGATAATTGATGCCTTTGATCTCTGGTGCTGGAGGAGAGTACTGAATATACCATGGACTGCTAGGAGAACAAACCGGTTTGTCCTGGAGAGGGTGAAGCCAGAATGCTCCTTGGAGTCAAGGATTCTGAAGCTTCTTTATCTGACATACTTTGGGCATGTTACAAGAAGGGACTGGTCCTTGGAGAGGGACATCATATTTGGGAGAGTGGAGGGATGGTGCAGGAGAGGAAGACCCTCGATGAGATGGATCGATTCTGTGAGTGGAGTGGTGGGAATGAGTATGTTTGAGTCGGCGAGGTTGGCACAGGATAGAATGGCGTTTAGGGCTCTTGTACATAGGGTCGCTATGAGTCGCAAGTGACTTGATGGCACATAACAACAACTTGAGAAGTACGTTTGTTTTGGGAGTCATACCAATACTAATCCATTTTTTAAAAATTAATTTTAATAAAAGTTTACAGAGACTTAGCTAACCCATTTCTTAAGAGAAACCCAGTCTGAAGGGAAATCGAAAAGAAAATAGTCTTACATAATTTTTATTATAAAAATATCCATTTCACTTACTTCCTTGAATAATTGTTGAATTGCCTTACATGGAGATAAGTCAATAGTCTGATAAAACGTAAATTTAATGTTCTGTTGCTTTCTTGGAAGAAAAATTTAGGGACACACTCATTGTTGCAAAACAAACATTTTGCATAATAAGTATTGAATATTGTGTCTTCTTAATGTGCCTAACGCCTGGTTTATTAGCATCTATAGAATCAAACACTGTGTCCCACACAACAGACTATGCAAAATAAAAGTTGTGATACATAAATGAAACATTTTCCTGTTCAATAAATGTTGCTATTTCCAGTATTTTAGGATGTTTGTTATTATTTTATTAAATGTATGCCAGATTGCAGCCATGTGTAAGCTGGACATATTTTAAAATTATAAATATTACTGTTTGAAAAATTTGGAACATGAGTCTTTGCGTAAATATTATTCCATTAACAATGAGTTTAATTTACTGCACGGTTGGTTTATTCCAGTTGTGTTGATAGCCCGTTCCGTATCTTGTTTATTAGAAAGAAATGGCATACTAAAAAAAATAACTACCACCAAGCCACAGAATCACCTCACCAAATTAAGGAGTTTCAATTCAACAAGAGGAGACAGATACCACTGAAGGTGCTGAAGTGACAGGGACTGACAGCTCAAACAGTCTTGCACATGGCTGTCTCTGTGACCTTTCTTGAGTTTTACTTCCGGCTGGCACGCTCCCGTGAACTGGTTGTTGTTACGTGCTGTCAAGTCAAGCATGACTCATAGCAACCTTATGAACCACAGACCTGAGCCCTGTCCTGTCCTGTGTCTTCCTCATCATCTCTGACACCCTTGAGCCCACTGCTGCGGACACTGTCAGTCCACCTCATTGGGGGGTCTGCCTCTCTTTCACGACCCTCCACCTTTCCAGGCATGCTATTCCTTTCCAAAGAAGAGCCTCTCCCAGCAACATGTTCAAAGTACGTGAGACAACTGGAGTGGGATTTGTTTCATTGAATGCTCTCCCAATTCTCTTTCACTGAGGCGTTCCTTCCCTTATTCCTGGTTTACTTGGCATCTATGTGTCTTTGCCCCTGGTTTTGTTGCTACCCTAAGCACGTGACTAGCTTGCTTGTTTGGGAATGTCACTGGATAAAATCATGACCCTAAACTCAAACCACAGAACCAAATCGTCTTAAGACTTGGGTCCTCAGCAGTTGCTTTGTTTATTCTTAATCTCATCATTACTCTCTCTTCCTCTCTTTGCTGCTGCTGCTGCTGCTGGGAATGAAAATGAAACGGCTGATGCCCCAGCAGCTCCCCTGGACTGTGAGGTGACTTTTGATTATGGAAGCCTCCTGGCTCCTGGAGCTTCCAAAGTGGGCATCTTGCCCGAGGAAGACAGAAAGAGACGGTCTCCCTGATGACTTCAGTGTGGCCAACATGGCAGCTGTAGGTTCCTATTTCCTGACTTATTTCAGGTGGGAGAGAAACCAGCCTTTGTCTTGTTTAGTTATTTGGAGTTTCCTGTCCATTCTGTAGTAATCAATCCTCCAGGGCCCTGGTACTGTGACTGTCTGTCTCCATTTTACATACAAGGAAACTGAGTCTTGAAGAGTTCTGACTGCCGGTGCCAGGAGTGTTGGCTGTGGAGTGAGCAAGCCGTAATTGTTAACAACTTCAATCTCTTCTCCATCTATCATGGTGCCGCCTGTTGGATAGGACTCATAGCTAACCTATAACAAGAGGTTACTTATTTTTATTCACTATTTATAATTTTTGAAGCAAGAAAATAAAAAAGAAAAAGACAGAAAAGGAAAAAAAAGAGTAGGCCAATTAGACCTGAATGCATTTGTCTTATTGAAGACCTGTGTGCACACTGACTAGTAGACCGGTGACTTGGAGGGGGTCTGGGGCGAGGGGCCCCTGCCTACGTGGGAAACAGGAATGTGGCAGAGTTGTTGGTCTGTTGCCTGGAAGGACTGCACTCTCTGTTCCCACCACATTCAGGTTGTCTGGGCTTTGGCCCCACAGCCTTTTTGGCTGGAGCCCCAGACCATGATTATTAAATTCTTCATCTTCTGGTCTGCCCTCAAGGAACCAGCAAACCAAGCAGAAGCAATTACTGGAGGCCTTTTGAAGAGGAAATGGTAGAAACCCCACGTGTAACGGGAACAGAAGCTCGGGTCCCCAGGAAGGGCCTTCGGATTTGGAAGCTGGAAAACAATATTCTTTAGTAGCTTCCAAAGTGGGCGTCTTGCCCAAACGCTGGACTTGGGAGATGTGAATATGTGCTCCACACAGAGAGCGACCAAGGTTTGAAGAATTTACTACAGGGTTTCTCCATGCCTTTCATGGTCATTCAGACATTCCAGGCGGGAAAGAAAAGCTGGCATTCATGGCTGTTGTTGTATGGACCGGAGCCGACCCAGAGCTGGTATTGCCTGTCTCCATTTTCTATCGAGGAAATTGAGTCTCCAGTGAGTTTTCAGGGCAGTAAATCACAAAGGAGATTGGCCATCTTTCTCCCGTGGAGCAGCTGGTGGATTTGAACCACGTGCCTTTGGGTTGGCAACTCAACTCCTGAGCACTAAGCCACCAGAGCTCTCATCTCAGAGCATTAATTTTGTTTAGACTTGAAGACCTCCCCCACTTTTTGTTTGTTGTTTTTTTTTTGAAGGCCATCTCTTAGAACATTTCCTCCCTTTAAAAATATCAACAAATACCACATGAGGATAATTTACTCCTCCATGCCTGGCACCCATTTCCAGAAAACCTAAGAAGGGGATGACCCTCAACAACATGGACAGACACAAGGACTGTAACAATGGGCTTAAGAAGATAGGAGACCAGGGAGCTCTGGTGGCCTAGTGGCAAGAAGCTGTTCTGCAATCCCAGAGGTATGCGGTTTGAATCCACCAGATGCTCTGCTGGAGAAGGAGGGCCAATCTCCTCCTGTACCAGTCAGATCCAATTTGACAATACACACATGCAAAATAATAAGTTAAAAAAAAATCAGAGACCATGAGATGGCACAAGATGGGGAAAGGCTCAAATCTGTTGTTCACAGAGTCGCTGTAATTATAGTCGACTCAATGACATCTAACTAAGCGACAATGTTGCTGCCACTTTACAGGTGAAAAAAGGAGGGGCAGAAAGCAAAACACCCAAGGTCACACATTTGTAAGTGGTAGGGCCATTATCCGAATCCTTCTTTCCAGCATCCACTACACACTACCAGAGGGGAGGCCTTCCAGTAGCTCACACACTGGTCGGACATGATCCTGAACTAATTGGAGTTCAGCTTTCTTGACTCCTGTTCCCACCATCTTTCTTCATACACCTTCTAGGTTAGTGAACACCTATCAGATGGTGGGTGGTCCCCTCAAACTGTTATTTCCTTCCTGTGTAGCCAAAGCTGGGCCTAGGAAATCAGCGGGAGGTGAGCCTGTCACTTGCTCTATCACCAACAGACCTGATGGAGCTGCTAGAGTCCGCAGAGGGACCGGGTGCGTGGACCGACCAGTTGTGGGGCCTGCTGCTGACCACAGGCCCCATTCACTGGAGCAAGCCCTCCATTGCTCTGGGGGTCTGCCCTTTTTTATTCATTCCTATTTCAGTGGCCGCATGTTGATTGGAACCCAGCTGTCCATGTGTTTACAACGAAGCTGCTTGTGCACAGCAGGCGCAGGGCTGAGCTGTTGCCACACGGGCCCCGTGGCCTCCAAAGCCTATAATTACCTGTTGACCCCTTTGGGAAGGTATCTGCTGACTTTTTTTTTTAAAGTATTTAATTATATTTTATTAATTTTCATAAACATTTACAGAGATTTTGGGTTTCCATTCATTCATTGTTGCACTATTCTCTCTACCCTCCTCCCAG
>NW_006399765.1:1660628-1707150 GCF_000299155.1 Elephantulus edwardii
CTCGCCAGCATTTGTTGCTTGCTGTTCTGTTAAATTTTGCTATTTTGACTGGGGTGAAATGATATCTCATAGTTGTTTTAATCTGCTGACTTTTTGCCCTTTTCAGAAGACATTTGTTCTGGATGAAAGCAAGGCAGTACAATGACGTCATCCCCATCTGGTGACTTCCTGCCCAAGAGCTCGTTTCATTCCTGCGCCTCGGAGGTGGGGGAGCTTCAAACGGGGTGAGTGAGCTCAGGAATGAAGAGAAACTGCAGGGTGGACAGAGGGAGTGGACATGAGGTCAGGAGCTCTGGGTTCCCGTTCTGCCACTGCCCTCCTCCCTGCGTGTTCCTGATCAAGTCCCTCCCACAGGGCCTAGAGTTCAGACCCACATAACATGCCCTCAACCATCGCTGGGTAAATATGTACTGAATGCCTGCTATGTGTGGGGCACTGTTGGAGGAAGAGCTATACAGAGATTATGTCTATTATTATTCACCTAGAGCTAAGCGCTCGGAGGTAAAATAAAGCATGCTAAGACGTTTCTTTAAGTATGGTAGCTAGGAAAGATCTCTCAGGTCATGTGAGCTGAACTCTGCATATGAAACAATGAATAGTTTAAAAGTATTATATTTTAGGGCATTATGTTTATCGTAAAAGTACGTAATGAGGGTTGCAGAGTGGATTATATTTGGGGTTGGGGGTGTGGTTGGGGGATGTGCGGGGGGATTGTGTACCAATGAGGGAGTTTTTCTTTTGCTTTTCAAGGAGAGGAGCAAAGGGGGGGGAGGGTGAGGTGGGGTGGGCGGGGAGAAGGGTGCAACAATGAATGAATGGAATTCCAAAATCTCTGTAGATGTTCATTGAAATGAAAAATTAATAAGTTAATTTTCAAAAAACCAAACAACGAAGCAATATCTTTTAGGCTGACAGAACAAGTGCAAAGGTCCTGAGGGTACAATGTCTGGGGGCTTATGTATGGCCAGGAAAATCAAGATGGCAGAAAGTAGGGCCTGAAGGATGCTGGGAAGTTAAGTGGTTCCGAGAAGTAGGAAGTAAATGGAAAAGGACCTTCTAAGGCCAAGGAGTCCGCCCAGGAACGGAAATGCAATGGAAGGTTCTGGAGAGTCATGAGCCAAGAAGTGGCCATTAGCAGGTTGAAAAAGAAATCTCGGCTGTGTGGATGGAGACTCAATGATTAAGGAATGAGGGTGCTGTGCCTTACTCGATGGGGTGGTCAGCAATCCACCATGGGGGGTGTACAATGAAATCTGGAGTTGTGCAGGGACAGGGGTGGACACAGTCTGACCCCCTGGGCCTCACCTCGTCCACCGAATCTCCTTTACAGGTTGCACTCGGGTCATCTCCTTTCCACGGTCCGCCAGGCCCAGCTGTGATGATTCACCCAGTAGGAATCCTGCCCTCTCCAGACTGGAGCTCCACCACAGCAGGTCCACCTCACAAGCTCAAGTGCACTGAACTGGGGCCTGGAGCCGGAAGAGCAGGCTGGGAGGGGAAGGTCCATAAGAGGCATGATGTCTGATGTCTCCCACAGGAGCAAGCAGTGGCCTTGGCCTGGGTGCAACAGATCTAGCCCTCTAGACCACAAGCCACGGCAAAGCAGTAAGAAGTGGAGAAATCAGAAGTCAGTGTATTGCTGGTGGGAAGGGAAAATGGTAATGGTCTGGCAATTCCTCACAAAAAGAATTAGTTACTGTTATTTTTGTCTAAGTGCCATTAAGTTGACTGTGACTCCTGGTGACCACATAAACAACAGATCTAAACCCTGCTCTGTCCTGCACCTTCCTCAGCATGTCACGTTCAAGTCCATTGTGGTAGCCACCCTGTCAATGCGTCTCATTGAGTCTTCTCTTTGGCTAACCTTTCTACCTTCTCCAGCATGTCTCTTTCCAAAGACTCTTCCTCCTGCATATATGCCTTAAGGGAGACAGTTTCCTCGTCCTTGCCTCTAAGGAGCACTCTTGTTGCACATCAAGGTAGATTCATTTGTTCCTTTGGTAGTTTCTTGCTCCTTAGGACTTTGGAGAGGTCCCTGACAGCAGATCCCCCCTACCATGTGTATGGACCCAAGACAACTGAAATCCTCGAAAATGTCAAACTTTTCTCCGTCTATCATTCTGCTGCTTATTGGTCCAGTGGTTAGGATTTTTTTTCTTGATGTTGAAATAGATGCAACTCACATTGAAGTCTATTGCTTTGTGTTTTTTGGTTTTTTTTACTGTGTATTAACTTCTGCAGGGCTTCATACAAATCTCCACTTTCTGCAAGGTTGTGTCATCTACATAACACAGGTTGTTGATGAATCCACCCCCAATCCTATTCTTCATGTAGGTCATGTAGTAACCATAGGATCCAGGTATTTGCAGGTTATTTATCTTGGGAAATTAAAAACATGTCCATATAAAAACTTGCACAGATTTTCCTAACAGCATTATCTGTAAACAGCCAAACTGTGGGACTTGCAAACATGCTGAGTGAAAGAAAGTAGACCTGAAAGGCCACAAGCTGTGATTCCATTTCTAGGAAACATCCAGAAGAGGTACATCTTTACACAGAAATTCAGTCAGTTGTTGCCTAGGACTGGGTGGGGGTGGGGGTAGGCTTGAGGGACCACAGGTGTGGGGAGTGACAACTCTCTTTGAGGTGCTAAGAATGTTCTGGATTTAGATAGTGGTGATAGTTGCACAACTGTGGAGATATTAAAAACCACTGAATCATCCACTTCAAAAGCATGAATTTTATCCCAATAAGGCTATTAATGAAACCCAAAAACATTTTAGGTGGTCTTCTTTCAAACTCCAGGTTCTTGTGCAAGTTTCTTCCTCGGTCTCCTTCGGAGGACAATGGACACCAAACCCAAGGCCTGGGCCACTCTCAGATTAGGCAGGAAGCCATGCAAACTCCTGAGCTTTGCCCTCACACACTCGAAGTCCTGCCTCTACCCTTCTGCTGGAGCTCGCCTCAGTTACCATCTCAGTCAGACCTGGAGCTCTAGGTTCCGTGTGAAATGTCAACCCATCCCAGGCTGAGCTGTTGCCTCTATCCCAGAAAGTCAGAAGCTTCAGAACCATCCAATCCTGGCCCTTGGAGACAAGGAAATGCTACAACCATTTGCTGATAGCCTCTGTGCACCTCACCAGACAGGCTCTTATGTAGTTTTCATCTCCATTTTGTATGCAGTTAGTGTTTGGTGGGAACACACTTGCCTGTTTGCAAGCTGCAGCTCACGCTCCTCCCAGGCACCAGGCAATCTTGAATTTTCTGGGCTTTGGTTTTCCTCTTTAGAGGGGTACAGACCACACTGGTCATGCAGGGTCACACTCAGCCAGCCTTTACTGCCAGTCCTTCTCTCATGGAAGTGGCTTCTGTTGGTCTGGGCAACCAGACTGCTCCTTCCCCTACCAACCCAGTCACTATGGTCTGGTTCCATCAGACCCCTATACTCACTGGACGTGGCCATCGCAGGCACCTGTCTCCTGCTGACCGCAAGAGCTTGGGCCTTTGCCTCAGTGTAGATCTTAAAGAATCTGTGTTGGAGTTGGAGGGCTTTTGAGGTGGTCTGGAGGACTGGCTTGCCATGTGTCTTAAGCTCCAAGTATACTAGCTGGGAGGGTAATTGTCAGGACTCTCACCCTTACTAGCTCCAAGATTACAGATGGTTCCTTTTAAATGCATGTTCCCTGATGTGGAATGGGAATGCCAGCCCAAGGGGCCCACAAGGCAGTTGGTTCATTAAGCCCAGGAGGCATGGAGGCAGCCCAGCATCCATTCCTCTCAATCCCCCCGGGCTGGGGCGATGGTGGGGTGACTGAGTAGGAAGTTCAACCCAGGCTGGCTTTCCTCCCTCCCAAGAAGGCACCAATAAAACCACAAGACACCCATTTTCAAATCACATATGGCTTCTTTGTCCCCGTCAAATAACTTTATTCACACAAACGTCCCTTAATTTACAAAGCCTCAGTCATTCATACACATTAGGGGGAATCCACAGTGTTCAAGGAACTTAAATAGAATGTTTCATATCAACCCAAGTAAACCAAGTACAAAAAATATTCATATAAAGTTGTTCACACGTAGGTCCTAGATTACCAGCTTCTGTGCAAAAGAAAAAAATAGATGAATAGTATCTGCAACTGTGTCTGGGTTCAAACCTCTCTCACATCACAGTTGGCTCCACGTGAAGTCACTGAAACCTACCCAGCTGAAGGGACAAGACTGAAAATGTCCCTCAATGGGAACTCCTTTCCTATTGGCACTTCCCTTATGTTAGACCCTGAAGTCTTAGGGTGGCCTCAGGCGATCGAGGGCCACATCAGTGCTCAAGGGCAGGGCATGTGGGAGCCAATGGCAGTGGGCGAATCTCTTCAGAATGGCTAGGATGCTGATGAGGGCAGATCCTAATGTCACAAAGTAGTTCTCTCTCAAGCCTCAGCCTAAGGGGACAGGAAGAGAGGCCTGTGCCCAGCATGAGACAGGCAGGTGTAGCAGCCTGGCTTCAGCCTCCCCACACTTGGGGAACTGGAGGCGGCTGCCAGCGCCTACATTTCCAGCACCTGCATCTGACTGGAGGCTATGAAACCAGCCCAGGAAGTGAGGAGTGATGATCCAAGAAGGGCCACCAGTGCCCGATGGGAGAAGGGATGCGTGTGAGCAGGGCCAGTGGACCAAGGTGCACTTGGTGTCTGGGCCTGGACACCCAGGCAGATTGGTGCAAGGCGAGGGCAGACTTCAGGTGCCCCCTGCTTAAGGGGCATAAGCCCAATCCCAGCTTTCCCAAGCCTCCGCTAGATATTCTGAGGTTGAAACCCAGGCATTCATTCTACTAAGATGTTTTCTAAAAAAACAGAAGTCAATGGCCAATAGGAAAAAAGAAAAAAAGATTCCCACAATGCCAAGTCTTTTCTGAGGAAAAAACTCAAGCAAAAGTATTAATCTTATTGCTCCACACACTGGTTTTCTAGGAGACGACTGATATGTTAAGAGTCTGAGAATCCAGAGGGGGGGAATGATGGTGGCAAGGAACAGCCAGGGCCAGAAGGCTGTGCAGGAGGGGTGAGTGGTCCTTAGCACCGCAGGGCCAGTGAGCGGAGAGGTGGGGCGTGCACTCCCCAGCATCTTTGCTTTCTCTTGCTCTGGGCCGGCCCTGGCAGTCTTGTCCAGAGAGCTGGGCTCTGGTTGCACTAAAGTCTGTCCCTCTCCACTGCACTGGGCACGTTTCTCCAGCTGTAAACAGGGTATTTCTTAAGTAAACATGTAATACACTCCTCAGGAAGGTGGCCTTGGGGGGCAAACCGTGTCTATGTGGCAGGAAAAGAATTCCCCCACATCCTCCCTGCCCCCCAAGTCTTCTGGGATGGGATGAGGCTGCAGCTGGCCACTGTTGTCCCCTAGGCCTCCCCCAGGGGTCAGATGGAGTGAGTCTTGAAGGGGCAAACTGGAGTGTCCACCTCACTATGTGCTAAGTGACAGGGGACTTGCTGGGTTGTTTAGAGAGAGTGTATGGTTTTCCCTGTCCTTGGCTAAAGCGGCTACTTAGTGCCTTTAGTGGCGGTGGGGAGACACATGCCTGACTCCAGCCCTCAGAAAGGAACAGGTAGGAGGAGGGAGAGCTAAGGGGTCAGCCTTCCCACGTGGCTGTGAGTGGGACCAAGTGTGCAAATGACTAATGGACAAGGGGGATAGAAGCCACACACTTCCAGCTGGGCCAGGCCAGGGGTTTGGTCGAGGGGC
This sequence comes from Elephantulus edwardii, assembly GCF_000299155.1. Taxonomy (NCBI): domain Eukaryota; kingdom Metazoa; phylum Chordata; class Mammalia; order Macroscelidea; family Macroscelididae; genus Elephantulus; species Elephantulus edwardii. The sequence continues at coordinate 1,666,362 of NW_006399765.1, forward strand.
AATGGTATAAGGCACTATGATCTGTCCCGCAGCTTCCTCTCACTAAGAGAGGAGGCCAACACCTCTAAGCCCTGGGTCTTGGCCTCCTCCAAACGGGCTATCCTTCCCACAGATCCCAGAAGAGAACTGACTGCTGTGTTACCATTTAGAAACACCTCCTACACTTGCACTGGTCCAACAAAAGTGGCAGCACAGAGATGATGCACCACAGAGCTGCTGACAGGCCTGGGTGGTGAGACAGAGAGAGGCAAGGAACAGCAAGAGGCAGCTGAGCCACAAGAGAAGAGGTTAAAGGTGGCTCTGGAGGCAGCACCTGGGGCTAAGCCCAAGGCTTGTCCTCTGGCTGCGTGGAAGAGCCAGCATCTCCCGGGGGTCAATTCCAGCCAATTGGCTTGGCAAGGTGGACAAGAAGACCGAGATGGCAGGGGAGAGGCAGAGAAGAGTGAGGGACAGGCACTTGGGGCAAAAGAGCTGGCCCCTTCGGAGCTAGGGAGGTGCCACCACCAGGGACTGGGTGTGAGTCCTGGAGATGAGGGGTGTGAAGCTGGCTACCGTCCTGGTGCCCCATCTCACCCAAATCAAATGGACAACTGTGAACTATAGGGAAGGAAACCAAAGGGGAGACGTGATGCTCCAAGACCTTATTTAGACAGAGCTTAAGAGACTAGGGAAAGTAGAAGGTAAATAACTCCCTGGGCTTGAGTCCTCACTGGGGATTCCGGAGCACGAGAATGCCAGCAGGGAGAGCTGGGGATGCTCTGTCTGGGACTGATTTTCCCCATGTGCTCATGTACAGAGAGGGCTGTCCCCAGGGAAGGCAGGGCGGTGGGGCAGAGAAGGAATTTGCACTGCAATTAGGGGATGCCCCTGTTCCAATCCTCCCAGCTTCAATTCAGGAGGGTACTTGAGAAGTCAAAAGCGTAGGGGACAAGGCAGAAACTGGACCCCAGGCAAAGCGGAGAAGAGGATCTGGCTTTGCCTGCAGCCTGCTGGACTCTGGTAACCACAGCCAACTGTCCGCCCACAAGAGGGAGAAACCCTGGTATTAGAGGGACTGGAGAACCGCTGTCTAAGAACAAAAGAAAACAGTTGCAGAGCCTGGCTTGCTGTTGGGCTGGTTACTCCCAAACTCTCAGGGCCAAAAAGGGAAAGCCCCCCTTGGTCACACAACTCAAATGCCCTCCAGAAGGACCCTTAATCAATCCTATGCTGGTTTGGACAAAATAAAAACACTGCCCTACACCTTTCCTTTTCCATCTGGCCAGAATGGAAGGCTTTGGAGTTGCCAAAGCCGCATCCCAACAGAGAAGGACAACGCTGGAGCAGTTCCCTTCTCCCAGCCCAGGTGGAGGGATGCTACCTCTTATGGAGGCCACAGAAGCGCTGTCAGAGGGCACGAGAGAGCCTACAGACACTGTTGATGGGGGTGAAGGGACACAGCCAGGGGAGTTATAAGGTGACAAGCCTGAAAAAGGTACACAGAGCTGTGGGGGGGAGAGGGGTGTCTACCGACTCACATCGGAGCTTCCTGCTCTTTTCCCATCATGCCCACGCCTAGCAGTGAGCTCTTGGGTTGGGCAGGCAGGGAGACAGGACCTGACATCATGTGGACCTCGGGCCCTTCACTATGAGACTACAGGGGCAGCCAGGTTGGGATACTCTGTTATGGCAATGTCACACCTGGATCTTCATGACAGCACAGTCTCTGTGACAACTAGGACCCTTGGTGAGCAATCTGGGAAGAAGGTGATCCAAGAGGCAGGTGATGGGTGACAGATGCCCACAGAAGACCCAGCTATGTCTCAGAGAGGGGTTTGGCACAGGAATTCTTCCCTGGGGGAGTCCCTCAGGAGGAAGGGTTTTGAGAGAAAGGTAAACCTGGAGAGCGGGGGGGGGGGGGGGCCTCTCCACTCATCTACCCAAAACCCAGGAGATGGGAGCTGATCATGCTCCACGCTCTCCCCTTAGAGTTGTCAGTTATAAAGGGCAGAGAGGGAAGAGAATCCCCTCACTGTCAAGTGCTGGTTACAACCTGCAGCTCCCAGCAGCTTAAAGGGACCTGACTGTGAAGCCTTAGGCCTTCTTTCTCAAATTGTCTAAGGCCAAGGCATGCTTGTCTTCTTCCAGGAGGGTCTTCACCTCTGATCATTTGCAAAAGCTCAAGGACTAGCCAAGACCATCCCATCAAGGAGAGTGCCAGTTCCTGCTTCTGATGGAGAGGTGGCCTGGGGGCCTGGAGTCTTCATACCCTGTTCCAGGAGACACCTCCACATTCTCTGGAGAGGCAGGTCTTCTCTGGGGAAGCGAGGTGTTTTAATAAACAGAACTGAGAGATATATAAAACAAAGACAGGAGGGAAGGACCACAAAAAAAAAAAAAAAAAAACAAAAAACCAACAACCCAAAAACCCCAAACAAACCCAACCCCTTATAAAAAGAAAAAAAAAAAATTATACATATGCTTTGTCCATATTAAATTTCTTTAAAGAAACTGGTGCTTGTCCATAGCACAGCATAGCTTCCTGCTTTTCTGTAGTTGCAACTGGTTTAAAAAAAAAAACCAAAAAACAAAAAGGGGTGGGGGGAGGAAATTAAAATGTAAGGAGGGAAAACATCCAAACAAAAGCTTCACATTGCCGGAGATCCAGCTGTCAGAAGATCACAGCCAGCCGAGCCACCACCTGTCCCCTCTCGCTGTCCTCTGTGCCAGACATGGTGAGACTGTGGGTCCCGAGGGGTCAACCTGGAAGACATAAGACAGGGAGGGAGTGGACATTGGCTCACTGGGTTTGGGAGTGGGGTGAGGTCGTGTCGTCCTGCTTCAGCAAAGGGAAGTGGCATCCAACTCCAAGGAACTCACATAGGTGGGTGTGTTAGGGGATAAGACTCGGGGGTCACAAAGCTTTCTAAATATTTACACAGCTTCTATCTACTTTCACCACAACCACCCTGACACGCTGACATTGCTGTTAGATGCCGTCAAGTCAATTTCCACTAACAGTGGCCCTACGAATCGATCTGAACTCTGCACCCTGTCCTGTGCCATCCGCACCATCTCGGATACGCTTCAGGCCATTGTCACAGTCACTATGTCATCTTGTTGACAGTCTTCCTCTGTCTCTGACTCTCCTCTTTTTCCAGGCAAGATGTCTTTTCCCAAGGACTGGTTCCTCTTGACAACATGCCCCAAGTCTGTGAAATGAAGTTTCACCATCCTTGCCCCCAAGGAGCACCCTGGCTGCACTTGCTCCAAGACCCTGACATGGTCATATGGCTCTTGCCATGAATCCCATCAGGAATCCCACCGCTCTGTAACAGCATCTCTACTACTCAGACAGAAAGGTCACATGATCCGTCCCTGCAGGCTCCACCCAGACTTCCCTCTGTCTTTCCAGAACTTCATTCTGTGCTTTACAGAATCTTCACAACAACCCTCACAAGGTTTACTTATCTCATTGTAGAGACAGAAGAATAAAGCCCAAACAGGTGAGCCTCCAAGATCTACCTTGGAAGAGGCCTATTCACTCTGCGTCCCACCCCCTGGGACAGAGCTCAACTCAATGGGCACCGTGGAGCTGGCTGCTTGGTCCCTCCCACTGTGTCCCGAGGAAAAGACTGTGGGTCAGAAAAACACGGCAACTCTGGCAGGTCTCCTCACCTGTGCCTCCCTCAAAGATCATTATGGGGACTCATTATCACCAGCTGTAATTTGAGAACCATCTTGGTGCCAGGTCCTCAGGAATATTACAGGCTTGTCTCTCAGGGATCTAGGTTAGCGGGAGTCTAGAGCACGAGGGAGCTTTGTCTGGGACTCCACTGCCCACCTCGGCTTCCCCATTCTGGACAGCCTGGATCCTCCAGGACAGTAATACACTGTCTTATCTGCACAAGACAACCACCTTGGTTTTAAAATGCCTGCTTCTACGGGATCACTGAAGAAAGAGAAGGCACAGAGAGGTGCACAAACTGGGAGTGCTCAGGCACTAATGCAACCAGACACGGTGAAAAAGCAATTTGCTCAATAAACTTACACTCAAACCACAATAATAGTAATAGTAGTTGTAGTACTACTACAACTTGCTCCCATCCCAAAATTCAATCAGACAAACTTCCCACTGTATGCCTGCAATCTCACCTGAGGCTGTAGTTCCAACGCCCTAGAAGAAGCTGACACTCAAGTGTCTGAGGAGTCAGGGACCTAAGCCAGGTGACTCAATGAGGAAAACCCACCACTGTCAGATGACACTGTCACAAAGCCCAGCTGAGATCCATCTCTTGCCCTGACCCTATAGATCCTGGCCCTCAGGGATGGTGGCCTCTCCCATTTTGTTCCTTGAGACACAGAGCTGCACTTGCAGAAGAGCCAAGACTCCACAATGGGAATATGGAGCCACTAGGGAGCATGGGATCAGACCTCACCAGAACACTCGTTCTGAACAAGTCCCAGCTCCAAATGACCTGGGATCTTGGTAAACCTCAGGCACCAACTAGGGGGCCAGGGGTGAGTGGAGGGTAAGCCAAAATCCAGCTTTTCCAACAAGTCCTGATGCTGCTGGTCTGAGGACTGTACAGAGAATGGCAAAGGGCGCTTGTTTATACGACCCTAATGTATCCTGTCCTATGATGATCTACGATGATCTGATCTGTTAATAATGGAGGACTTCAGAGAGCTCTGGTGACCTAGTGGCAATCTCTTCCTGTACCAGTCAGATCTGATTTGATGGTACACACACACAAAATAAAAAAATTAAATAAATAAAAAAAATATGGAGGACTTCACATCAAATGTGGAGTGTCTTTATGAATTCCACCTCTGGGGTACTAGCCTACATACAAAGTACATGTAAGAGTAAGATAGGGTTGTTCACAGTATGTGTCTGACCCAAAAGCTTGGGACCAGCTTCAAAGCCTGGAGGGACTGGCAGGCTTTTGGATGATGGTGATGCAAATTCAGGGATAATGAAAATTCTCTGCAGTGGAGTAGGATCCCTTTCAGAATGTGTGTATGTGTACAATTGCTTTTCTTCTCCACAAGAGTAAAGTGGCAGAGCAGAGGCAGTCACATGTACAGATTAGAATCCAGTTCATTTTGAGTGAGTCCATTCCAGAGGGGCCTGCTGGCTGACTCCCCGCCAGTGTGGCACCCCACATTAGAGCCAAGCCAGGGAGGTGGTGGCTACAGACTCGACCCATCATTTCAGAACCCTTGTGTGCCAGAGCTGTGCTCTCTCATCTGGCAGCACAAACCAACCACTTCCTCAGTCACACCCCTCCAGGCCTCAACAATCACACCTGCCTAGTGGCTTCTGTACTGGATGGTGCAGGGACAGTAAGGTCAAGTGGCCAGTGCGGTCCCACGGTTTCCATACTTAATCCACATCATGCTATTCGGTGCTGTCCCATATGACAAGGAAACAGAGTGCAGAGTCCTTATTACCGAGAACCGTATCTGCCTTTAAAGGAGTCTACTTTTTCCTACTATGCCATGAAACTAAGGAAGTCAGAGGCCAGAAGAACGACATCTAGTCTTGTCGGATGGGAAGCTGAGACCACAAAGGGGGGCATGACCTTCAGGTCACACAGAAAGCGGCAATGCTGGCCCTCAGACAGCCCGTCTCACCCTGCCTGGCTTCCACTAGCAGCTCCCTGCCCTTCAGGCCCGGCAGCCTCTCCATCACAGGCTGCAGCTCATCTACTATCAACGGCTCAGCATCCTCGGCCTCTGGAGAGATGCAGCTGGCTGGTCCCAATGGGAGGCAATAGGAGCCAGTGATACTGGACAATGACTTCTGTCAGTCTCAGTTTTCTCCTATGACAAATAGACGATCTTTGAGATTTGAGCAAATAAAAATGCCTGGAAAGTACTTGGCCCATAGCAGGTAATAACACGCTTGATGAGCCCATCCCCTCCCAGTCAGCTGTTGTTTACACAGGTCATCAACAGGCCTCAGCCACTGAACCATCAAAACGGTGGAAGCTGGGTGAGGGTGCCATGGAAGGGCTCTCTCATGCACCCCTGAAGGAGTGTGAGAACGCCCTCTGTGAAGCAATGTGGCTGTACGTTTTCAGAGCCTTATGTCTAGGCCCGCAGACCTCTTAATTACCATTCTGGAAATGTAACTTAACCCATAATCTTAAGTGGGGAAAGAACTTTACAAATAAAGATGTTCACCAAAGTATTATTTAAATTACAAGGTGATAACCCACATGTCCAAAATGGCCTGGGCGAGCAAATGATCCGTCTCCTCAATGCTGTACTGCAGAGGCAATGAGCTGTAAGGTTTGAATGCCAGTTGGGCACTTTCCTGAGCTAAGTGGGGAGAAAAGGAGGGGACAAAGTCCGACCACAACCATGTATGAACCCCAACATCTCCATACGCAGACAAAGTCTGGCATGAAAGAAATTAAAATGATGCGCACATCGTGGGTGGATTTTCCTCTTCCAACTTCTCCTCTGTATTTTTTATATTCACCACACATCACACTGTCATGCTTTAATTTTTAATGGGAGGAAAAAAAAATATCTAAGTATATACACTTCAACAAAGAAGAAAAATTGACAGTCCAGGTGGGAGGTTCCCAAAGTAGTTATATGTAACCAAACCAACTCTACTCTGGGCCCTTCCACACTGGGTGGACACTGGTGAATCTTCCACACTTGTCAAACAAGAGGCCTCATGTGGGATCCCCTATTCTACCACACAGGTGAAGGGTGGCCCCATGACTGTTTATGGATTAAAACAGAATGCAAGAGAAGACACGGGCAAGTATTATCATGTGGAAGGAGAAAGTGGGATTTCTCCAGGCCAACTTCTTTCTTGACTGCTTCTACTTTTTCATTAAGTCACCTCCACAAAAATCCACTGGTGAGACTTGAATCCTAGATTTAATACGGAAAGATATAATATCATTGTACACACATCTTGAGATGGTTCCATCATCACACACTAGCAACATTTAGCACGCCTGCTACTCTTGGTAGATCCAGCAATCAACTGGATGATCAAGGCAGGACACTTCCCCATTCAAGACACTAAGCCCTTCCTTACAAAGCATGACAGAACCAAGCCAAGAAATGACACAGCCGTGTATGAACTGCCAAGATCCTGTCTCCCTCCACCACTGCAACCCAAACTGAGGACCACCACTGAAAGGCAGGACTGTCAGCAGGATGGCGGCACGTGGCAGCTGGAGGGCAGTGTCTACAGGAGGCCAAGATTCCAAAGCCAGAATCCTCTTCTGACATAACAAACAAATGGAAAAGAATGTGATGCAAAAGGTCACAGCACAGCACAGCCTTCTGCACTCAATCCCGAGACAGCAGCTTGTAATGACTGCTATAATCACCGGGTCTCTTGCCAGGAAGGGAAGCTGACATTTCCCACAAGCTCCTCCACCCTCTGGCGCTGGCACAGGCCCTGGCCTTCCTGGTGCTAGTCTCAGGACAGCGAGTGTACAGGTTCGAGTCCAGTTCTCCATGTCAGGAGAAGGAAATGAGGGCTCTCCTTGACTTTGGGGTTCTCCCCTAATCTCCCAGCATGGAAGGCTCAACCTCAACAGGAGCAGTAACTTCACTGGGGGGATGTGGGCGCCTCCTGTAACTGACCATGGACAGGACTGGCTGACCGCCTCATTCAGAGATAGAGCACGAGCAGCGGCAGCCCCTCGCGGGCACTTGATGGACAATAGCACAGTCCACAGTGCTGGTGGGACCCGGTGATTGATTCGAGGCCCTTCATCTCAGCAGCTGCCATCTCTCAGCCTCCTGCTTTGGTTGGACAGCTTGGTGAGAACTGTCAGCGAGGACCTGCCTCCTCGCAAACACGCTTCCCTAGAAGGCAAAGCTGTACCTGCTGAGTATGACGGGAAAGGCGCCGCTATAAACCCCGGACTGCTACCTGCAGCACCCTCCACTGTTCGTTTTCATGCTCAGGTAATCTCTCGTGAGGACCATTATCTGCCCTATACTGGTGTTTTTAACAAAGACACAGGTCCAGAGAGAGGGAGCAACTTGTCCCAATCATGGGGTTACTGAACAATAAAATAGCACTTAATCCAAACTTTTCCAGCTTCACTGCCCAAACTCTATTAAATGAAGCAGCTTTGTTCTGCCAGAGCCTTAAGGCTACCTGATTCCCCTCCAAATCCTTCACACACACACCCAGAAATAAAAAAACAACAACACCCACACTGCCTCATCGCCTTGTACACCCATTCTACATGTGTTTCTATGATCCAGTTTCATCACGGGCAAGAGTCTGGGCACCTGAGGAGCAAGCTCTAACAGCTCCTATTTAAGGTGGTCTTGGTGAGAAAGGGTATCAGTGGGTTGGCACGGTCTGCTGGCAAATCCTTAACTTTATCACAACTCTACAATGAGTTCCCTATGTACACCCGACCTTCCCATTTCTATCACAATAGCAATCTGAGCGTTTACTCTGTGCTGGGTATGTTCTAAGTGCTTTCTAGGTAACAACCACCTAGTAAGGCCGGTGCTGCGGACCATTTTAGAGACGATTTTCAATCTTCCTACCTGCCTTCCATCCACTGCCCTGCCAGCATTCCAGGTGTTTGACATCCACTGCCTCATTTTTGCCAACAACCTTAGGAGGTAGCACACTGTTGCTCCAGGTAGGCTCAGAGGGAAGGACACAGTTATTAAGTAACAGAGAAAAGGGGTTTTCACCACAGGTTGGCTCATTAGAAAGCCCCTCTTTGTAACATGTAAGCTTGTAATGTAAAATCTTCCGAAGAGACAATGAGAGCTTAAGTGGAGTTTAAAACCCATTTAATCCTTTCATTTATAAATAGAGTCACTGAGAGAAAAGCTCCTGAAGATCAGGCTTAGGTCCCTCAGCACAGGCCATGGACCCAGGGCACAAAGGGAATGTGGTACCAGCCACACAGTGGGCGACTCTCCTCCAGCCTCCTCTGCCAGGCATGTCCAAGGAGATGGGGCACCAAACGGCTCCCACTGAGCCCATTAGTAGCTTGAAGAGATGCTGAGAGGAGGTGGGGCGGGAGCAAGCAACAGGATGGTAGGTTTGGGGAACAAATGGGTTCCCATGTCACTCCCATTTCCGTATGCACCTAACTTAGAGGAAGGATTATTCATTCTTTATTAAGGCTATCTCCTCCACTCCCCCAATTATTGTCTTCCTAGATCACTGGTGCACAACTGACATCTGTGGAATGAACTGATGGTGGAAGTAAAAGAAGTTTGGTTTCCCCTTCTTTCTGCTTAGAAAATATACCACCATCCCATTTCCTGGGACACCTCCACGTTTTACACAGCACCCTCACTTAGTAGACATTTTCTATAAGGGAAGCAGCACAGGCTTTACGGCAGATAGTCCTGGGTTCAAATCTAAGCTATGCCACTCTCTATAAAAAAAAAATCAATTCTTATTTGTCTTTGGGGGGACTGGCATAAGAATGAAAAGATTAGCAAATAATGCCTATAGCCCTTACTGTTACTGTTATGATATGCATATGTGCAAAGGTAGTTCCAAGTATAGTTTGTCATAATCTGCCTTATAAATTGGGACTAGGTGTAGTCACTTAACATGGTCTAAGTCTCCTTTTCCTTACTAGAAAATGGACTGGTGCCATCCTCCATGAGGAATGAGTATTCAAGTAAACAGCCTGTCACAGCACCAGACACAGAGTGGGGCAGTTGGAAGGAGCTGCTTTACTTAGGGGGTTAGAGGCCAGCCCACTATCTAGAGTCAAAGTCTAATCCTAACTTTCTATTTTGTGTTCTCAGTTTGCAACCACGTTAGACAGTTCTCCCATCCTTAACCTGAAGGCTACAAGCCTCTGGTCACATCACCACAACAGTGTCAGAGACAGCCGGGTGGTGGGAGAAACCGGCTCAGCACTTCTGGACTGTCTCAAAATGGACTTCTGAAGGCTGAGTGAGTGATGGAGCCCAGGGACCTATAATCCCCTGGCTGTTTAGATGGGCGTTCTGGTGATCCAAAACAACTCACCTCTTTTTCGAGGAGAAAATACTTGGTGATCTCTACCTGTAAGATTTACTGCCTGAGAAACCTTACAGGACAGTCCTACTCTATCATAGGGTCTTGCTGAGTTAGAATAGATTCAATACAACAAAGAACAATATTCTGCAGTATTGCTAAAAACTGCTGAAAGTGTAGGTCAGTGCACCAGGTGATACGGGCTCTTGTCAGAAGGTTGCTCACAAACGTCCTGGGCTTTGGAGTGGGACAGGGCAACTCAGTCGCCCACTCCTCCTACCTGCTGTGAAGTAGGAAGGAGGAATAAGCACCTATTGCTAGGTGTGAGCTCTTGCATACTCTTCACACATGCATTTGTGAGAAAGGTTTTGTCTAAGCAAATGAATTTAAAAAATCCATGAATATTGGGTTCATTTGACTCAGGTTCTCCCTACATGAGGAATGGCTGTTTTAGAAGCTACTTCGCACACTGCAAAAAGTCAACAGCTAGTAAGTTAAGTAGGTAACTGGGATTTAAACCTATAGTCTAGTTTTTTTTCTATTCTCTCCTGCTTGTCATCTTACACGCAAAGTTAGTTCAAAGTATGCTGTTATGAGGTGGGGAGGTCAAGAGAACACTTACTGAAACTGTCCCTACAATCCTGTGAGTTGATAAACTTTCACAATATTAGCTAAAAGCAGGGTTTAATATGCAATCCCTCCTTTATCCAGACCACGAAGGAACTGTCCATGTAGGAATTATTCATCTTACAAATAGCGCAACTGAGGTTCAGGCTATTCATTTCCAGCATGCCACGCACCTCAGGTCCCAGATACAGAAGCAGTGTAAATCTATCAAGGTCATGGACCGCAGTCCTTCTAAACAGGATTTGCTTCAAAATGGGTCATGCTACTCTTGTTTAATACACCAAAGCATCTGACTCTGTGCTCAGATTCAGCATGCTAGCCCCGGGGGGCACCAGTGTCTATTCCAATCTGTCAGAGGGGGCTGAGGCCAGGGCGCCAAGCTCTCTGACGCATCGTTATTCTAAAGTTAGCTAGCAACAGTAGTTGTTGAAGTAGGGCATAAACAGGGATGACAGCGCCAGGAGGAGCCTTCAGCACAGTAGACGGTGTCCTGTTGTCAGGGTCAGAGGAACGAGGGGAGAGATGACAAAGGGATGGTACTGTCTTCAATCTTTCTATCTATGGAGGGGGCACAGCGTTGGGAAAAGGGGGAAGAGGCAAGAAATGATTTAATAGTGTACACCAAGAGGAGTCTCTCACAGCCTATAAGACTCAGATAGTGTGAGGCCTTATGACCAGGAGACCAGTTCAAGGCAGGTCACCTCCAGGCGGAAACCCAGGAGCAGACCCAATCGTGGGCTAGCTCATTCAAAGAGTGTATTTTACAGAATGGCAAACTGTGTTCTTTCAAGGACATAGGCTTTGGAGGCGGATGGATCTAAAATTTACACTCAGCTCTACCAATTTCTAGCGCTGACCTTTACCAACTCATAGCCTCTGGAGTCTCGGTTTTCTCAACTTAACAAAATGTGGAAAGGTCTACCTTGTAGGGTGTGAAGATCTGTGACAGCGCTAAGTAAAAGGGCACGGTGATGAATACAGGAGGGACTTAATCAGCCACCATGGCTTTAAATTCATAGTCAAAACCCAAATAAAACATCCTCAGTGGTCAGTCAGGCAAAAATGGCACACAAAGATGGCCTGACCTCAAGTCAATCTCAGCCTTCTGCCCCCAGCTGCCCTTCATTCTGACCTCACCCTTCCAGGCTCTTCCGTGAGGCTCCTCCCATGAAGCACATCCAGAAGATTCCTTCACTGTAGGAATGCTCACTCTCTTGGTGGGCTTACAGACCCTTCCTACTGACCCCAGTGTGTGCTCCAACCTTGCATCTCCTTAAACACCTTGCATAAAGCGGGGTCAACCTTTCCTTCTCAGGTTGCTGAGCTCTTAGCGCAAGTGCTGTGTTCTTAGAAGGAGCTCAAATACCGAGTGATTGATAGAATCTGGGAGTTAGGACGTGGCCATAAAAAATTCATCTACAAACTTCACCGAATCAGTCCTTGAACATGACAGAATTTCAACAGCAAAGTGTTGTTCTAAAATGTCCCACCTTCGGCTGAGCTCGTTCTTCACTGTCCAGTGTTCAGGGAGCATGCCCACAGAGCATCCCACAAGTTAGGTACAGAAAAGAGGCTCACTCTGCATCTTAAAGCTAGGGTCACATCGCTGAGCTCCACCAGCTGGTTTGGACCTGGGCAGGGATGGTACCCAACTCTGAGGCCTATTGCTTTTTTTCTCCTCTACCCTGCTACAGCATGCCACCTCTCTCCCTCGTACTGTCTGAGATGGGCAGAAGGAATGAGGGACACAGTTAAAAGACTTTTCCTAGCAGTACCCAGCCTAGCAGTCACAGATCCCAGCTCTCTCCACTACTCCCATCCCCAACTTTCAACAGGATGTTCTCCCTCAAAGGGAAAGGAGAGAGATAATTTTTGATGAAAATACAGACTGTTTTCTCTGGAGAGGGATCTTGACCTTCTGGGGTGTGGCTAGATGGAGCTGGCTAGGTCTCCTAAATTAAAACGTGTCATAATAAGAGCTTTAATAAGAACAGATTTAGGCTGGGAAGGCCAGAATTGGACTTGCATGCTGCAGATTTTCCCAGATTTTAAAGACGTACCACCATGGGCCCCTTCTGGGCCCAACTACCTGTTAAATGGCAAAAATATCCAACTCTTTTTAGCTAACAGGTGATTCAAGAAGTACTATCAGTGTTCTGGCTGGTATGCTTCCAAACATGGTGCAGACTTCCATATTTTGCATTCAAAATACACGAGGTCATCAGCACAGGCCTTGGGCAGATAGAGCTAAGGTGCCTCCCATCCACCACATCCTGTCCTCACCTTTGCGTGTCCAGAGAGCCAGTGAGTCCTGAAAGGCGGACTGGCGTCAGCCTAGGACAAAAGAAGAGTAGAATGTGCTCCCAGATGGACACGGAAATCAACTATAGGAAAACTGAGAAAGGCCCTTGCCTGGCAGTGACATTCATGGCGGGAAACCTAGCTTCCCACCCCACTGTCTCTCCCTTGGACTCTTCTCCATTCATATACCTGCAAACAAGAGACCCAGGACCACGCCAGAGTTTCTTAATCTGGGCACCTTTTAACCGCAAAGATGCAGAGGTTCTCAAACTCCTTGGAGGTACATGAAATATCGTAATGTATAATCCTAAGCGCATTTTTATATATGAAAAAAAAAAATTCCAACACTCAGATTCTGAAATGGATCCATAACCAACCCGTGGAATACTGTGAAGACCGTTGTGAGTGGCCAAGGTGAGATGTACAACTGGTATGGCTGGGGTGAACATGGTAAGGGACCAAGAACGAGGAGGAATACTGTGCATGAAGACTTCAGCTCAGCTCCCTTCTAAGTGGGATTTTGGGGTCCCCTCTCTTTGAAGTAGAACCTGCGACTCTCCTAAAACAGACAAAAGCGTCTAGGCCACACTAGCCGAGATGGAGCCCTGTGGCCCACTACTCACAATGTGTACACACACACACACACATAGCAACAAGCAATTACTGGAAGACTCGGGATGGCAGGACACAGTGTGTTAAGAGATAGGAGGGAAAAAGCAGAGTGTGTGCTTACTAAGCACATGTCAGCTTTACCTTAAGTCTGTTAGGAAATTCCTCAGGCCAGTGAGCAGTTCTACTCAAGCAACAGCTCTTTTTTTTTTTCAAGCAACAGCTCTTACAGTCACTGAAACGCGGTCATACTGTAGCTGCGATCGTTTTCTCACCATTGTTGACTTGCTTAATGCTGTTTTTAGCCTTTTAATCCTTGGAGTGTGCTGCCACAAAGACTAGTGTCAAAGCCATCCAAATACAGAGAAATAAGACCTAAGATTCTGAGATCTGGAGGACCAGCAACAGGCAGGAATCGGAATCTGAGGCAACCTCTCTGGGCTGGACTGGCATCTAAGCCTGTTCTCTCTGGCCTTGAAGTCATGACACCATTAGGGCCCAAGGCTGGGAGTTCCCCTAAGGCACCTTAGCTGGTAATGAACAGAGGAACTCAAGACAAGCTAAGGGGAACTGCTTGTCTCTAGAAAGAGCCCTGGTAACTAGTAGACAACTACGTGGCTCTTCTAATTTCCTTCCTCAACTTATTAAGTGTGGGGATAAAATAAAAGCTGCCAACTGCCTCAATTGGTCCCCAAAGTGACTGAGGTTCAGCTGTGACTGCTGTAATTAGCCCAGACAGAGCTCGAGGGACAGGCTGGGATCCTGCGCATACTACTCTCACAGGCCCTTTGCCAGGAAAAAAGATAGTTAGGGTGCTGCTACTACCTGAAGAGGGCAAGGTCACTCCTCCCATACGGAGACCAGACAATCTGTGGTTTTAAGAGGAAGGACTCCAATAAGGTCATGCCCACAAAGTGGTCCGGGCAAGAGGAGACCATATGAAGCTGAGGCACCTTTGAGTAAAACAAGTGGGCCCAAAGCACAACAAGAAGACAAACCCACTGGGGCACTAACCACGGAGCATGGCGATGTCTAGGGAGGAATGGTGGGTACCACAGATTATTAGGGAGAAGGGACGGGAAAGCAAACTTAATCGACAAGGATTTAGCAAAAACAACATAGCAGGATGAAGCCAATTCCTGGAGCTGCCATTCCCTGAAGTCTCACTATTAGTGAGGGTCTGCACAGAGCATGTGCACGGCTTGTGCATTTAGTCTTTTAAATATACACAATGGCATCATGACTAGCATGAAACAGGCAAGAAGGTGCAGGACGACAGAAGTAGAGGAGACTCGTCCAAAGTCACTTTACTAGTAAGTTTTACAGCTGCAACTTGGACCGAGGTCTAGCAGGTTCAAAAACACACCTTCCACTAATGCCTCGCACCAGTATGGAGCCAGTGGGTTCCGAGTGACCCTAGTAAATGCTACCCTTCTTCCTTCACATGCTCAGGTGCCCACGCAGTCTCACACCCACTAATGGTGTGGAATTTCCTCCCCTCCCCTGGGGTCTGACATTTCACTGTTACTCATCTTCCTAAGACTGCCTTACAATAACCCCACCCCACCCCCATCCCTGCTCCGCTCACAGGGTACAGCTCACCATGCTTAGGCTGACACTCAAGGCTCTTCAAATCTTACCTCTCCAACTTCAGTGCCCAGAGACATGTTCTTTCCCTGAATGCCCAATATCCTGCGTGTGCACCTGTACAGTGGAATGTCCACACCTGTCCTTTCTTCAAGGTCCACCGTCAGTCACATAGCTGCCACTACATACTCCTTCAGATAAAAAGCTAGCCTTCCCTCTTGACCTCTTCTAGGGAGTATTTAATACTAATATTGTGCCTCTCAGAATTAACTTGATGGCAATAGGCTTAGTTTTTGGTTTTGGACCTTTATGTACCTGCTAGGGAGCTCTGATGGTTTAATAGTAAAGAGCTGTGCTGGCAACTCAAACACACATAGTTCTAATCCACTAGCCATTCCTTGGTAGAAAGATAGGCAATCTCCTCCTGTGTGATTTATTGCCTCTGAAAACCTACTTGGAGGGTCAGCTAAGAATTGGTTTAAACAAGGTGGCATATAATTACGACGTACCTAATACGATGTATTCAGGCAGCTCAACGGGAAAACCCGTGGGTGCCAGAGTTCTAGCTCTTAAGCTGGCTAGCCCTTGACCTTGTGAGCTATGTGGTCAGTGGCAAATTACTCTCTTTGGAGTAGCAGCTGAGCTGGAGGAGATAGTGGTACAGTGCACATGAAACAAATGTGAGTCTAGTAAGAAAATAAGCAGAGTAGAAAGTACCAAGTCTGACAAACAGCATATGTTCAGTAAGTTCAGGTGAGAGGGAGAGATACAAAGATAGGGAGCAAGAATGCTCCCTTATGTCTTACAATGATCGACTCCAGGCTGCATCAGACCTGTTGCCAACCAGAAGCAAATACAGTAAACAGGACGACCAGCAAGCTATGACAAGCATATGCCAGATGTGAATTGGAAAAATAAATGATCTAGAATGTCCTGGTTTCCAGGGCAAGATCTAGTGAGTAAGAAAGGGGAAGGGGAGGTGTTCTAGATGAGGTTCAAGCCAAGGTGTGAGAGGACAGCTGCAGGGTAACTTTGTACATACAGCCCCTTCTCCACAAGGCAGATGCCATGCTAAGGCTGGCCATCTGCTCAGCTCCCGGTATTTGCATTTTGAAATCAGAAGGCAAGTAAGACCAGTGCCATTCTCCCCCAGCCTCTTATCCCTTGACCCAGAACAGAAAGTATTTTTAAATGTACAAATTAAAACAGACCTCAAAATAAACACTAGAGTCCGCAATGACAGTTCCTATGCTCTAGAACTATTTAAGAGACGGAGAGCAAGGGAGCGTGCATGCATGAGATGCCGATGCAGGAAAATGCTCTCTGGCAGAACCATCGGCCTGCCCACGCGACAGGACAACTGCACAGGGTTTCAGCTCTGAAAAAAAACAAACCAACAAAACTCTATGTACTAGAAATACAATTCTAGCAGAGCGCATGTGCAAATTAGCATGCAGAAGAGCAAGACTCATTAGGCACCTAATGAGAAGCTGTTTACAAAGGAAGAGTGTCACACAGCACAACCCAGCCCTCATCTACAGGGTAAGACCATAGGTTAGGGTGCTCCCCAGGCTCAGCACCCAGCTCCACTCTAAAGGTGTGCAAAGTTCTAGACTAAGAAGGCTCTCATGATTAAGCAGCTGTCCAACAATGCCTGGACCATATGCACAACTGCCACCAATACCCACTTGGAGAGATTTCTGTCCTTACATAAGAGAGATCTACCACCACTCAAGCCACTGGTGAAGGCGTCATCCTTGAATCCATCCTTCCCTTCACCTGCCTAAGAGAATCCATCTGCAATTCGCCATAGGGCCTTGCCTAATCCTAAGGACAAAAGTAGTTGGAGAGAAACTGACCAAGACCCAGGAATTCTCAGTCTTGAAACCAATCCCACCAAGAAATGAAATCATCTGTGCTGTGGATTCTCATCGGCCTCGTGAGTATGCGGAGGTGGGACTGAGATCTAGTGAGGAGGCGAGGGAGGAAGGTGGCAACAGCCTGGAGACAGCTTCAAGATCATAGAGGAACATCTGGATTTATCAGCAGAAAGTATCTTTCTGATTTGTAATATCCTAAGTTCCTGTCATTGATAAAACTGAACATTCTGTATCATATATAGAATATGTTTAACCTCTGGTAAGGAACTTGCTGCCAACCCAAGGAGACTCAGTTCAAATGCACCGGCTATTCCGTGCTCCTGCGCGATTTACAGCCTCTGAAAAACCTATGGTCGGTCAAGTTATGAGTCAGTTCTGACTCCATGGCAAACAAACAGTGCTATAAAATTAGAGCGCAAATTCAAAGACTCACACCCAAGCCTGAGTTTGCTTAACTCAATAAACCCCAAACCTAGGCTGAGACTGCTGTCTGGCTACTGTATTACCAAAGGGATGCCATCAGATCCATTCCCTCCTCATGGCAATCTCCACCAGGGCGGGCATGTGCTTCAGGTTCCCACTGGTGTCATGCCCTGAGATTCTCTGGATCATGTCAGTCACTGCATCTGGATTTTAATTTAGGCAGCTGGCCAAAACCCTTAAGTAATTCCTCCCCCACCCAAAAGGTGGTGTAAAAAAAAATCACCCTGTTGTTTGTCTGGGGTGTGGTACAGTCACACTCACTGCTGCTGCCCCAAGCAGACCGAGGGCTCCTTCCAAACAGTCATCAAATCCAAGTGTGCAATCTGGTTACTAACAACAAATACGTCTTTACTGGTGACTTCCAGTTCTCTGTATGTCTGGTACAAGGCTGGGCAGGGCTAGCCAGTGCAACTGCCAACATCTGACAGCCCCACACTCCCTGACCAGGGCTGCAATCTGCCCTAGATGGAAACTTTCTGGAAGGACATGTCTCAGGCATGTCCAGAAAGAAGTGACAAAAAGCAAAACAAAACACACCAGAAGGGTGTTGTTATGTGACCTTTAAAGGTTTCCTATTTTCAAGAGATCGAAGTAAATGCACAATGAGTCATCTGCTCCCATCATCTCTGGGACTCTCACTGGCATAGATGATCAATACTATAACCCAACCCCAGACACCGAAGCCCACCTGTCTCCTCTGGTACTGAGAAAGTATCAAGCCTCTGGATTAAGAAAAATCAAATTTACCATTCAAAGCCATTACCTCTCCAGGCCCCACAGTCAAGATCTTTTTTGCAGCCTGGAAAACACAGGCATTTTATACTTTCTCACTCCGCCCCACGGTGTGCCCTGGGTGGCTCTAATCCATTCCTCTCAGGTCCCTTGGCATCGTTTTCTTTTACAAAGAAACAAAATACAAAATTCTGACCTGTGTACAGTGCAGGCTGAGTTATAGCTCTCCCCTGACACCTCTAACCGAAAGTGAAATTCCTTTAAAGTTGGGAAATACATTGCAGTGTTTTATGGTATTGATTTATTTTAAACTCACCCGGCAGTTTTAAGGCCTGCCAGCCTGAGGAATCCAAGCAATGCTGGAGGAGGTCTCCACTGCTGCTGGTTTCGAAACGCCACCAAGGACTCACTTGCAGAACCAAAACAAGGGGTGGTGGGCCAGTCTGCGGCTGCGCAGGTTTATCAGGACACAACTACATTCTTCCCAGGGCCTGGGTGCGGAATGTGCCTCGTTGGGCGCTCACAACTAGAACCATGCACCTGGCAGCTTGGGGGTCCTCTATTAAAGCCTCAGCATGCCGAGGTGACTCCTCACCTGACTTACAAGTCTTCAAGTATTAAGCTGAAGTACTGCCAGCTCCACCAACTTTTCCTCCCCATTGCTCCCTTCCTCTGAACTCCATTCCTTCAGTCTCTTGAACCTCTCCTGAGTCGCGTCACTACAAGTAGATGTCTATGTCTTATACTCACTACAAAACTCTTAGTTGCTAGAGGATAAAATTTTGGTCTGAGCTCCCAACACCACCACTGGACAGTGTCTGCAATGTGGCAGGAAGGCGCCCGCTCACCTTGGTCAAACTGGGGCCCAAAGTCCCTCAACACAGGCCTGCAGGCAGTTATGCAACTCAGAGTGGACACAAATGATGCCATCCTTTCTCTTGGATTTAAAGTTTAGAATCTTTACGTGGAATTCAATGAAGGAACAGGAAGGTTGGCCAGGGAGAAATATAGCATCCTCTTCCCTTGCCAGATTGCTGTGGGTCCTCACCGATTCCAAATCTCCAGGGTAAATTCACTGGGAAGGGGTATCTTCCAGGGTCCCAGGCAATAGCCCCAACAGGAGCCCTTCCTCGTCACAGGTACTATGCACCCGTGGCAAGAACCCCCTTAGTGGCTGGTGCCGTCTTGGCTGGGTGGATGCGCTTGGGTCTATGGGGTAACTGTGACTTCTTATTCTGCTTATACAGCTCCTGTGTGGCCTGGTTCCCTGCTCCTTGGTTAGGCAGATGCCCCATCACCAGCCTTGCCTCCCCATGCTAGAGGCACTATTTACTCTGAATGAGTGGAAGGAGATCAGGAGTCACACTGAAGGACACCCACAGGCAGCAACACGGATGTAAACTGAGGGCTACCTTTGCGGTGCTATTTGCAGAATTCACTGCCGGCCTCAAAAGAGAAACTCATGAAAAGTTGCTTTTTTTCAGATGCTTCAGAAGGCAAAAATATTTTCTGGCCAGGTACCTTGTTTCAAATACCTGGCTCTCAAAACCTCTGGGAAATGACTCAGTTTCTGCAAAATGAAGGTGAAAAATAGTTAATAAGCACTTCGCGTGATAACATACGTCAAGTGCTTCACTCTAGGCTGAAGATAAAATCAGGGAGGTCTTTCAAAACAGGCTTTAAATTTTTACGTTGGCTACCATATCAAGTGGGCTCCAACTCACAGCACCTGTACACAAGAGAAGAAAACAAAGCTCTGATCCTGGCCAATCTTCACATCTCTGCTGTGTGAAGCCCAGTGTTACAGACACTGTGTCAACCCATCTCCGTGAGGGTTTGCCCCAAGGCCTGGCCCCTCCTAATATCATGTCCCAAGTAAGAGAGGCAGTGTCCCATCATCCTCGTTCTAAGAAGCACTCTGGTATGCTTCTTCCATGACAGATTTGTTCTTTTGGCAATCCATGGTATCTTCAATGCACTTAGACAGTACCACAGTTCAAAGGTTTTAATAAAGATTTATTGTTGGTGAGTGTCTCTGTGCCCCTGGGGAAGGAGGAAATGGGAGCTAGAAGGACCCCTAGACATCCCAACAGCCAGCTCTGCTCACAGCTGGATGACTAGAGAAGCCATCTGATTTGACCAAAGGGATGCTGTCTAGGCGAAGGGGAGCCAAGGATGCTGGGCAGGAAGAGAATGTGAGCAGCAACTGGGCCGTGATGGTGATGTCAACAGCTCCAGGGCAGCCCTGTACCCTCACGGATGCTTTAATGTCCTGCAGAGCTTTAAGGACAGATTACCCTGGGGGCAACCAGTCCCATTACATAACTGACAGCTTGGCTTCTTCCAGTTGGAGGAGCAGGAGCAATCAAGGGACGACAACAGCAGGGGCAAGAAACAGGCAGCTGGGGAGCTGCCCCAGCCTTCAAAAACATAACAGGCTCTCCCACCTGGGGAGGGAGATGCGTCAGAAAACCCTGGTAAATACGTGGCCCCAAAGGACCTGTCCCTGTGCACTGGCACCGAGGGCTGCTAGGGTCTGCTCAGTTGGAGGGTGGGCATCAACCCCCGATGCACCTGAGTCCTCTCCCATAATCCCTCCACTTTTACACAGCTCTTGTCAAATGCTAGTGAAGCAGGAGAAGGCAGGCTGCTGGTTCCATTTACAGACTCAGAGGCTCAGAAAATTAAAGGAAAACAAAAAAGCAGCTCGGATGTTTTGGATCTGCCTGGACTAATCATTGGCTAAATGGAACCTCCTCCGCCCAGTGACATCTCTACTTTAAATAAAATCCCCATTCTTTAAAGATTTCTTTACTTCAGGGCACTAGCTGGCATTTCCTTCTTCTTATCCTCCCCTCTGGGCAATTCCAACTTCAGGAGATCAACCTATGAGGTCTAAGGACCAAAGCCCACTGACCTGACACACTGTTAGTTCAATCTCTGTTGCTAGCTGTTTACTAGCGTACAGTGTAGATAGAAGAAACCTATCAAGTGTTAGACACTGTCTCTTCACATCATCTCTTCAGGAGCCTGGTGACAGGGGAGAATGGAATTCAATCCCCTTGATGTTTGCTGAACTGAGCTATTAAAAACATTTTTCAAATTTACAGATGACACAAGTTCGTTAATATCCCATATACTATTTAAGAGCACAGGCTTAAGACTTAGGTTCAAATTGAGGCCTTGCACCTTATTAGCTGTGACCTTTGGAAAATTAAAGAATTAAGTGAAACAACGGCCATAAAGCATCTAGGCCAGGATGCCCAGTAACTGTCAGTACCACCTCAGTTCATCTTCGGCACAGTCACCTCTCAGCTCCACGTCTTCTTACTTCTACGTTAGCACAAAAACTTCTAACCATAATAATGAAGAAATGGTTCCCATTTCCACCCCCGCCCCCATATTTTTAGTATTGCTACTGATTAACTTTGCACCTAGAGTGTAATATAACATGGATATGACACTCCAGCCGAGAGGGAGCACAGAGATATACGTGAACTGGAGTTGGTTAATTCAGGCCAGGGACCTTTCCTATTACCATGCATCCCTTATTATCTCAACAGGAAATGAGGCCCAATTTCTTTCGATAATGTTGGGAAGCTGCCAAGATCTCATGTGGAGCAGAGAATATTCTCTGTGACCCCTCAGGTCACACCAACATCTGATGTCCTTCAGCTTTAGCTACCCTCTCCAAACACGTCATTCAAGGGCCTTGGCTTCAAAAGCCCCTAGTAACAGAAGTCTGTGTACTGGAGACCATGGACTTGGCCATGCATGCAGATTCCCTCATCCCTCACCCGCCCTGGTGATGTGCGGGCGGTGGCATCTGGAACAGAGTGGCTGGCTGGAAGGAACTGCTGGGAATTAAACATCTTCAGAGAGATAAGACCAACCATTAAGTAATCTTTAAAAATAGGTAATTTGGGAGGAGGGAGAGCTGACCAGAAAATGAACAGAAATTGTACAAGACAAGCTGTTTGGGAAGTTTCAGAGGCTGGGTTACCACAATCTTTAAAGGACACTGGAAGACAAGGCAACTTTTCTACCTCAAGTCAAAGTGTGCATTTAAACTGTCCACTCACTGCAGCCAATTTATGTAGGAACCACACCTTCCTCTTGAGCTTTGAGGGTTCCCAGGAGAATCACTTGTTTCCAGCCTAAATGGATCTTGTCTCACTTTTACAAAAAACAAAGTAAAACAAACCCCACTCAGCCTTGACTTGAAACTACAGAAACCTTGCTCTGAAGCCCACAATGCTGGGTTACTGCACTATTTATCATGTTAGTGTATCACCATATACAGGGTACCCCTCAATTTCCGATTCATCCAGTTGCCCACTCTACATCTATATTTGGGTTAAAATCACATTGTAAACATTTAGGTGATTAAATCCTAACTCACCTAGCCATCTTCATCCCCCAAAGTATCTCTGTCTCATTTGTTGGTGACTCCATCCTTGCAACTGCTGAAGCAGAAAACTTGGGGCCATCCCTGGCTTACTTTCTCAGCTCACAGGTCCCATCCAGGTGGAAATCCTGTTGTCCCTGGCTTCTACATACACCCCAAATCCATCAGCGCCTGCCACCTCCCAAGGCATCCCCATTTCATCTAGCTCAGTAGGGCAGCCTCCTATTTTATCCCCTCAAGTCCACACTGGCTCCCTACAGTTGATTCTCTGCACAGCAGTCACAAGAAAACAAGGGGTTTCACATCTTGCCCAGTTTTAAGTGAAAATCTTTTTACTTGACTCACAGCTACCTCTTTGGCATCCTCCTTGCTTCCTCTACTCCAGCTCTCATGTTTGTCAGAGATGGCCTTTCCCCAGAAGCCCTCCTAATCTTTCCTCAAATATCACTATCTCATCACGGATACCTATACCTTGATCTCGTTTACAGGTAAAATACCTGTCATTCACCCCCAATCTCTATAGGCCCTACCACCACTGTTGTTTGACCCCCAGCATTCTAATCTTTATCTGCCCTATCACCACTGTTGTTTGTAATGGGTGTCACAGCTGATCCTCTGAGTGGGCTTTCAGAGGCTACAAATCACAAAGTAGGAGACTGTCCATTTTCTCCCTCAAAGCAGTTGGTGGGTTAGAACTGCATGCCTAAGGGATGGAGGTGCAAATGCTCACCACTAAGCCACCAGAGCTCCCTACCTCCCCCCAATAGCTTTTATTATGTTCTAACACAGAAGGAAAACTTTAGTTAATTGTCATCTCAGCCTGTTCTGTCTGCTAATGTATCTTCTGTGCTTCAAATATAGGGCAAATAGTTTCCAAATTAATATGCTGAATAAATAAATGGAATTTGTTTCCCCATCTAAAAAGCTAGACAAAAATAGGTGGGGTGATCAATAGTCCCTCCTACCTCAAGTCTTGGATTTTATGACATACCAGCAATAGTTCTTTCAACACACCCAAGAGGCTGGAAGCCTCTGGACACTACCAGGCTTCGCTCCTATACAAACCTGCACAATCCCACAATTCTAAATGTCCATATAAGACAGAACCACAGAGGTTAGAGTTCTACAGAACCAATGCACCAGGTCGAGTATTGATTAAATATTACAATCACAGAATAAATTAACTAAAAAGCTGAGAACATTTTGAAACATAATTAAAGTTACTAATCTTTCCCTCCTTCTCAAAGTCACTCCATTTCTCCTAGATAAAGGAACAAGTCCTATCTGCCAGAGCTTTAGCTGATAAAAATAACATGAATGTACATGACAGCCCTTATCACACTTAGTTGTGATAACTCCATATTCCTAATCCAAATTTAGTTTCCTCTTCAAAATGACAATATTCCTTCCATTCTGGGGCAAGTTCAAATCCTAGGTCTTTCAAAAGTAGAAAAGAGGGGTCGAAATTGGAAGTGATAGCATAACACCGACTCCACTGAGCCTGCCCTTTCTGGTCTGTAACGGGATATTACCCAAGATCTTTGAGGTAAGAACATTACCTTACAATAGTAGGACAAGTGGCATGACGCACAGAAGCCACTCAAGAAGCGTTTGCCAATGATAGAAATTAATGCATTACTTAGTCTGAGTTACTAAGTCTGTAAATACAGACCACATCAGATACAATTCATTAATGGAGCTCAAGTTCATTAACCAACTCCAATTAGAAATTCAAAGATGATGAGAAGTCCACCTCAGTGACAGAGGGGCCTGTGCATCAAGGGCTGCTGAGACTCATTCTTTGTAGTCCTAGGAAGCAGCACTATCCTCCCTACTTCACTTGTAATATAAGAGCAAATAAACGGGGACAGGGAAAGCCATTTGTTTATCCAACCTTTAAACAAGTTCTCGGGGAAATTACTGAACTCCTTGCAGGGCTTTAAGTGTGAAACAAAATAATTTCTGTGAAAATACCTAGCATGCTTGGTCGTCAGTGTTTTCATACTCTTCCACAAAAAGAACCTGGGATCCCTGTTAAGGAAAACAAGTCCCATCTAATACCCTAGCCTCCATCTGTGTTATTGTTTGGAACTGTCTGTCCAGTCAGAACCAACCCACAGCTGACCTCCAATAGGTTTTAAGAAACTTAATCACCTTGGGAGAATGCCCACTGTCCACGTGTCTAGTGCCTTTAATTTCCCAATGTCTATTACTTGCTTCCTCTATTTCCATTCCATTCTGTTAACCTTGCCAATATCCCTCCCTGAAGATACAGGCACTGGTAATTTCAAGTTCAACATTTTTCACCAATGCGAGTAAAAAAAAAAATTCAGTTTACAGTCAGATATATATTGAAAGATCAATAGTAAGGGCTGACCTACAATCTTTCTCTTCAGATCTCAGAGAGCTCCTAAATGGCTTACTCAGTCAAGGTCAAATTCCAAGATTCCATGTTCCACCCAGTTTCTGATTTTATCTCCCTTTCTCACACGGATTTTCTGATCCATCTGAATTTCTTTGAATTTCCCAATTCAACCATTGCACACTCTATACTCTCTGCCTGACAGGGCCCTGAGCTGCCTGGCTGTCCATTTCAACAGCACTCACCATCTCAAACTCATCTTAGTCTCTCAGATATGCACTGAGACCTCACGTCGAAGTCTTCGACTGACGTTAGCCCTGTCTGGAATGCTCTCTCCCACCCCCAACTCCCTACTCATCCTCAAGTTTTAGTTCAATTATCACTTTCTGAAGAAAGAAAAAAAATAAAATAAAATAAAAATATCCCTTAACACCTTTTTGTTGTAAAACACTGATTTATTTGTAAGTTAATGTCTGCCTTCCAGCTTAACTGCGGAATTCACAAGGATAAGGAGTTGCTGGTTTCGCTTACCACTTGTTATCCCAGAACCCAGCCTACCAAAACCCGCCCCCCAAACCCTCTAAAAATAAGCAGAGTTCTATACAAAGAGATGTGATTAAAATATCCTTCACACTACCTAAAATCTGATAACGCAAATTAAATTATGTAAAAGAATTACAACAACTACATGATGGTACACCGAGTGGAACACCGAACTCCAAACCTGCTGTCGATGTTCTGCCATGTTGCTGAGGCTGTAAATCTTTACATGAGGTCACTGTCCCCTTTTCTTCCAAGATTCTGCCTATGGATTTGAATCACCAACTTCCTCTAGACTTTTAAATGTAAATAATTTTAAATCTCTCAGAGACTTCCAGACAGGGTAGAGAAGGATTCACTGACAAGACTGGAGTTCTTTTTAACTTTATTTGTACTCCCTCCAAAACCTTCCAGCCCCTGCCCCTCCACAACTCCACAGGGGTCCAGTGCAGGGCCCAGGATGAAGAATCCAGTTCTAGGAGGGCATATGTAGAAGAAAAAGTGAAAACTCACCTAGTTTTAGAACGCCCAAGATGGTTTGCCCTGAATTTTAAGCAGCACATGTGACCTGGTCCATTCTGGTTTCAAGTTCAAAGGCATCAGGCCGGTCCTGTGGGTTAGCAGCTAACATATCTTTCAAGAGCTGCTTGATCCCCTCAGACATGGAAGTCCTGCGTTTCTGGGGGATGTGCAACTCCATCTTTGGGTTCTCTAGCAGCGCCTCGCCAACCGGCACGATCTCAGTTCCCTGTTTGATGTAGGTCCCCAGCAGCTCCTTCTTGGTCTCAGAGTCAATGAAAGTGATTCGCTCTATCATTGCCCAGATGATAATGCCCAGGGCAAAAATGTCTGCCTTGGCTGTGTAGTGTCCTTCCCAGACCTCCGGAGCCATGTAGAAGTCTGAGCCGCAGGCCGAGGATAGCCAATACTTATTCACATTCACATTTTTGTTGTCGAGACTGCCCTCTTTGCCTCGTGGGGTCAGCCCCGCACAGACCTTGCTGAGTCCAAAGTCGGCCACCTTGAGGATGGGGGTGCCGGAGCGCTCCGTGATGAGGATGTTGTCTGGTTTCAGGTCCCTGTGCACAATATGGTTCTTGTGCAGGAAGGCTATGGCGCTCGTGAGCTGCAGCATGAAGCTCTTGTTCGTGGCTGGGTTTGGCCTCCGAGACAGCACATACTGATTCAGGTCTCCTCCTTCACAAAACTCCATGACGAACCAGAGATAGCAGGGCTCCTCGGCATAACCCAGGATCCTCTCCCCTAAGTCAAAGGAAGATAGGAAAGCATTTGAGATGGGCACGCTCACACACCTTTACACTTAAGGAATGCAGTGCATTGAAGACCCAGGGAGTGGTGGTAAACAATCGCTCACTAAGGGCTCTACGCCCTGGGCCTGTGTCATGTATTCAGGATGTCAGATCTGACCCAGGTGGCAGACACTGGTGTTGCGCACAGGGTAGGAACTCTGGTCTTACACTGACTTAAGTTCTCCTTTGCTTCTTCACCTGTAAATAGTCAATGAGTGTGATGGCACTTTGCATTGAATGTAAGACTTACTAACACTATGAAGTAGGAAGGAAGCTCTAGTGGCCTTATGGTGAGAAGCTGCACTGCAATCCCAAAGGCATGAGGTTCAAATCCATCAGCTGCTCCATGAGAGAAAGATGAGCAATCTCCTCCCATGAGATTTATGCCTCTGAAAACCCACTGGAGGGCCAATTATCAGTTGATTCTGACTGGACAGTATTCAACAACAACAACAAATAGGAGGGATTAGCTTCATCCCGCAAAATCAAGAACCTGAAGTCTTAGATCTCAGTGACTTATCTGGACTCTGACACTTGCGGTTTCATTTACAGTCTCCCAAGAGGCAACATCATACCACCTGTCCCTCCTCGAGCTGCCGGCGAAGCACTTGGAAATGGGAGGCAGGAAAGCACTGTGCAAATGTACATTACTCCAAGCCAGGCCAAGGACCTTCCCTCTCTTTTCCTTGTAACTGTATAAATTGTTCTTTTTAATATACCTAAAACAAAACTAGAATTTTTGTCTATATCAAAGATTTGGAGCTGTGGTGGCCTACTGGCAAGAAGCTACACTGCAATCTCGAAGGCACATGGGTTGAGGCTACCAGATGCTCCGTGGGAGGATGGACAATCTCCTTCTGTGCGATTAACTGCCTCTGAAAACCTGCCGGAGGACTAGCTATAGGTTGGTTCTGACTCAATGATATACAACATTATTAAACATACTCTAATTCATAGGTATTTTCTTCAATCATACACCCAAGCAGTTAGGTACAGAACATGCCAGTCACTATGAAGTTTTGTTTCAAGGAGAAAACAGCTATCTATGATCACCATGAACTCTACATGCCGCTAAGAGGCCATGCATATGGCATCACGGTAAGAGGCGCAAGAGCTATGGAGTCCTTTGAAGGTCAGGAAGTAGATCAGCAAAGGTCAGAGATGGAATGGATACTGAAACACAAGGGGAAATGGACCATCCAAGCCCAGTACCGTCAAGCTGAGACCAAATCATGGTGACCCTGAAGAGGAGCTGCCCTGTAGGTGTCTAAGGCTATACCATTTACAGAATAATGCCCACACCTTTCCACAGTGTGGCTGGTGAGTTTGAACCACCAATCTTTCCATCAACAGACTAGTGCTTTAAACAACGCAACACCAAAGTTCCTAGAAATGGACCAGCTGTATAAATAGGCGGCCTTGTGGGAACAGTGGAGTCTGAAACAGACTGTTGTTGAGGTTTTGTATTATTCAGCTGGAACTGACTCATAGCTGACTCTCGAGTGGATTTTCAGAGGCCCTAAATCACAGAAGATACTGTCCCTCTTCTCCCAAAAAGCAGTTGGTATATGTACACTGTGTGCCTTCAGGTTGGCAGGCAACTTCTCACCCTCTGGGCCAGCCACCAGAGCTCCCTGAAGTAGGAAGTACAAGGTGGAATCAATCTATGTGGGCTTGAAAACTCCAGGTGTGCCTTTCCCAAACCTTCTCTTTGATTCACAGTCATTCCATTAAAAGCTGTGGCTGGAACCTCCAATCTAATGCCAGTATTCTTCATAAAGCAATTAACAGTACACTGAGCCCATAAAGAAGTTATATGATAATTACAAGTACCCATAAACTAAGTATCATCAGGTGGATGCCTAATCTTGCTGATGAGGCGGCAAGGACTCTCCCTGGGTGGAGGTAGAGCCACAAGAGAAGATATTGGCCCCTCAGGGTGATGTCTCCATTTTAAGTGAGGGCTGTATGGCTGTTTCCTCTGCCTTATTACAAAAGGGAACTAATGATCACAGCATTCCCTAAGTAGCTGAAATTAACAA
The DNA here is from genome assembly GCF_000299155.1 of Elephantulus edwardii. Taxonomy (NCBI): domain Eukaryota; kingdom Metazoa; phylum Chordata; class Mammalia; order Macroscelidea; family Macroscelididae; genus Elephantulus; species Elephantulus edwardii. Next base: position 1,695,222 of record NW_006399765.1, read on the forward strand.
GGTACAGTGCCAAGCAGTCAGTGGCTTGGAAGTTGTAGGCAAAGCCAAGCTGACTTCATGGACAAAAGGCTTGAATTTCTGATCATGATCTGACGGACCTTGTTTCCTCTGCAAATATACAATTTGCTTGTTTACATTACTCACAAAGTAATACAGGTAAAACCAGTTTATAGAGCAGATGGTGGGTTTCCAAAACGTGACTGATTCCCCCCTTCCAGGTCTCCAGCTTGGCTCAAGAGGATCTCTGCCTAAAGGTACTAACTATAAAATAAGGCAGGTATTGAAGCCCAAGTCCACCTAAGTTCAGAGGAAAGGCTTCAAAAAAAGAGCAAGAAATGTGTGCTGGCAGGAAGAGCCAGAAAGGAAAGGATTAAAAAGTCATCAAACTTCTTCTGTAAAAATCTCACCAGAAAACAGTGAGACTTTTGGTGAGAGACTAAAGGGTGGGGAATGATGATTATTTTATATACAAAGTCGGTAACTACGGCAACTGAGGTCAGAAGAAAACAAGTGTGCAAAATAGATGGTACTTGGCAAGTCCAAGTTAGCAGATTCCAGAGAAAGAGAAAAGAATGATCAAAAACGTGCCCTGGGTTAGAGAGTGGATGGGGTGGACCGGACCGCCATGCTGGGGAGTCTGCTCTGGGGAAGTGAGGTCAACTCAGGAGATGCTGAGGGAGAGGGCTGTTGTTCAAGAGGCAAACAGTAGACAGGAAGAAGCATTTCCAGAACCAGACATAGCAAGCAGTGGTGAGCATGACAGAATGGAAAACTGGCGAATATAACTACTGGTCCCAGAGATAAAGTTTCTTTGCTTGGGCTTATTTCATTAAAGCAACTTCCTGAGAGGCTGCAGCATGCATTTTCACACCAGAGCCGCCATCCAGCCAGCAGACACCACGAAGCAAGCCCAAATCCTGGGCCTTTGCTCCGAGCACACTATGAGCTGCTGCTGCCTCACACCAAGGATGGAGGGAGGGAAGGGAGGTGGATGACACCTGGTCAGTGGTCAGACCCCAACTCTGCCTGCTGGCTTGCTGGTAGCTGGAGACCGGGGTCTGGGTAGAACTCTGGGCAAAATCCCAAGCCTCTCAAGTGCCTTAGTCTTTTCATTGCCTCAAGTTTTCCAGTTTATCAAAAATTAAAAACTACTATTACTACACACCGTGCAATTGCTATGAATTAAGTTATGCAGAAGGATTTTATAGGTACTCACCGACCATTCTTAACACTGTTCTTCCCTTTTTGCAACTGAATCCTAAGAAGTCAGATTCAAAAACCTTAGTGCCCAAGGTCACAGAATGCAGCTCTCACGTGTTATACGATGGAAAACCAAGCAAACACGCAACCAAGAGCCAGTGACGCTGAGATGGAAAACAAAAGTGGACAGTTCCTCAAAGACATCAGATTTCTTGGTTATGACTATTGAAACCCATGTTTTGGTCAGGCTAGGCCACTTTTGTAGGGGGTGACCCCTCTCTTAAAAAGCTCCTTCTGCAGGTGCAAGTGAAGGAAGGCAGTAAGGACTTTGAATATCCCCTACGTGACACCTGCCTGACCCGCCAGGTAACTGCCTACACCCTTACGTCTCAAATTTTAGTTTTTATTCAATGAGACCAGATATTCTGGTTTGCAGCCCATGGTTTAACCTGTCTTCCTACCAAAGCATGGAAAATGCTGGTACATTCACCAAGTACTGTTTCACAGGTGGGAAAATCAAGACCTGCCCTGAGTGGCTGTGGGGGATAGAGTCTCCACAGCCATGCCCTGCACTGGATGCTGCTGCTTCCCCTACGCTCACTCAGGCATTCTGCAAAGAGCGTGCCTTAGGATCAATGAAACCGGTTTCCCCTGGAGAAGATCAAAGATGGACCAACACCAGGAAACCATCGGGAGGGTCTGCAATCCAGAACCGGAGGGAAGGCCAGCAGGTCAAATGCTGGCGAGGGGAGAAGATGGAAATGAGAGAAAGGTTTTGGAGGCTGGGGTAAGAACTTACGAACTTACCATTCGTCCTGACAAATCAAAACCTGTTGCTTATCTCATTCACTCCAACTCCTAGCAACCACACAGGATGGCACAGAACTGCACTCAAGGGTTCCAAGGCCAAAGACCTTTAGAAACGCAGAAAGACACCTCTTTCTCCTTCAGAGGAGATGGTGGCTTGGAATCGTCAACTTTCTGACTAGCATTTGAGTATGAGTACTTAGCCACACCACCACCAGTGCCCCAATTCCTGTGCAGTAGAAGTTCACAAAGCATTCTAGAAAACCCTCTCTTCCTATTCCGAACCCCCATTTTATCTGGGGAGCTCCAGAGGCCTAATGGTAAGGAGTTGTGCTACCAGCCCAGAGGCCCAAGATTTGAACCTACCAGCTGCTGGGAAAAAGATGGGCAAATCTCTTCCCATGCAATTTACAGCCTCTGAAAACTTGCTGGACAGTCAGCTGAATGGGGTCCGACTCAATGGCACATAAGAACATTAATTCAGATGAATACTCCTTCAAAGAGCCTCTAATCATTTGCAAAATACCTGTAAGGATGAACTCATTTAATCCTCACAACAACCTGATGAGACAGTATGATTATCACCCTGTTACAAGTGAGCAAAACGAAACTCGGGTGAAATATGGCCTCACAGCTAATTGAAGGCAGAAGTAGGAGTCCCTGTGACCCGATTCCTAACTCGGATGGTCTACTATTATTGCCTGTCAGCAAAAGGAGAATTTAACACCTGCATGTTCTGTTTCTCACTCTGACAGGCTCTCTGTAAGCTGATGCGCAGGTATGCCCCCAAGGAGTTCAATGTTCATCAAGTCCCCAAAGCTGCTGTTCTACCAACACAACATGCACATTCGTTTTTTTCAGCAGAAGACTAATTATGTTTTTTACTTCAACGTGTCTGAGATGATATTATAAATAGGATAAATCGTTCAGAAAATAACTTGGCCATGTATAATGTTATAGGTCTTTAAAATTCCCAATCTATTTTGACCCCTAAAATCTCCAACTCCAAGAATTTATTCTAATGGAAGGGCATAAAACCAAACCGAACCACCACCAACAACCACATTAAACACCAAACTATCCAGACCTGATCTTCCACAACGCACAATCAATTGAAGAACTAGAAATAAGTGTTCAAAAATGGGACTGGTTGTTCTGCTACACCAAAAATTTAGTTTAACAGCAGGCAAAAAAAACCCACAAACAAACAAAAAAACCAAATAAACAACAAAACCCAACCAAAACCAAGTTACATGTCAGCAGCATGCTTCAATGTGAATGGGAGGAAAAGCAGCCTATAAAATTAGTCTTTTAAAAAAAAAAAGTGTAGAGGGGAACTCAAAAAATGAAGGCTTGAGTTAGAACTACAGCCATCCTTGTTTCTTACTGGCTAACAACTATACAATGAAGTATTTCCTATAAAGACCTGGCCCAGCTGAAGATCAGTTCTAAAAGACCAAGATCCATCAAATATGTCTTCCCAACCAAAGATGAGGACAGACCAAGTTCCTATTCCCAAAAGTGTCATGGTCATCTGGGGTGTGTCATAGTAACAAGGAAGCGGGGCAGAGCATCAACAATACCTGATGTGTTCACATTTACCAGTCAAATGTCACCAGGCACTAAGGACTCAACCTGTTACAGAAGCTGGCCATTAAAGGCCCTGTGTCCTACTAAGGCCAAAAGGCCATTCATAAATCTGTAAACATAGCAGAAAAGACAAAGATTGCATTCCAGCAGGGAAGGAGTCAACTATTACCTCCATTCTCTCACTTACATGGGACCCTGGGCAAATTTCTGAGGCTATTTCCTTTTTCATACACAGGAAGTAAACACCTGCATCACTGGGCAAATGTAAAGATAAACTATGACATGAATCACCACGCACTGTGCCTGGATGCACAGCAGACAACTGCTGGATGTCAAGTATGGTAACTTCTCTGGACACTATTGGCAGATGCCCAATGTGATCATAATGCCGTGTGTCAAGAACCTGGGAACGAGAGGGCGAGGGCGCATCTGGATGTTCGTTCGGCCTAGACTCTTACACCTCCATTAAGTATGATCGGGGCATGTCACTTGACTGTGGTGGAGCTTGATTTTCTGCTAAGATCAAGTCACAAGAAAGTACCAGACCAACTTTAGAGTGAAGACAGTTAAAAGAAACTGAAAAGGGCTGTCATTATTTGTTGGAGCCTTATAGAAAGACTGAAAGTGTCTATCCAGCCAGCCAGGAGGGAACAGAAGGAACCCACAGCAGTCCCGACCCAGCCTCCTCTTCTGAGATGTACTTTGGCTTTGCCACACACCTAAACTTCAACTCCTGCTGGGACCTTTCCAATTTACCCCCTTTAGCACTCATCCTTTCCAAACTTACATTCTTAGCAGCTGCCTGCCCGAAAGCACCCCTCACAGGCTGCCATTAAGCAGCGGCTGCTGTACTGGATCCATTCTCCCATTAGATCTGCTACTACTCACAGTGGGGCAGAACCCCATCTCCGAGTTTCCTGCAGTGCACCTCACACAGAGGGTGTTTAAAAACTGGGTGAAATAAATCAAGCTGAGAAGAACTCAGGAGCTGCAGAGGTGTTTGTTTTTTTTTAAAAATAAGGCAACTAAGGCTGCAGAGTATATAGATTTAAGGGACCCTCAACAAGACAGTGACTGTAGCAATGGAATGTCAGAGATGAAGAGGATGGTGCAGGTTAGGGGAAGATTCAGATCTGTTGTTCTTAGGGAGTTGTTTGTACCTTGACAGCACATAACAACATGGACTGATAAAGGATCTGGAACTGGAATCACTAATAAGGGCTCCTGGTTCTAAGGAAACCACTGAAGGCTGAACTTGAAAATGAACTGATGCTGTACTAGAAAGCTAAGTTCTCTCAAGAGTTTACAATACTCGACGCAATTCCAATTAACGAAAGCTCCTGGGGCCGATACCTAAAAACATCAACACACAGAGAAGGCAGACAGGAGACAAGTCTTCATGGAGGCCACAAAAAAAAGGAAAGTAAGTGTAGCATGGCCCCTTGCTGCTGAGACAGTGAAAAGGACCAGCAGAAATCATTAACTGCCACACATGTTGTTGTTAGTTGCCATTGAGTTGCAGACGACTCATAGCGACCCTATGAACGAAAGGCCTGAGCACTGTTCGTACATAGTTTCTGAAGGCAAGTGGATGCCGCTCCTGCTTCCAGGCTTGTTTTAGTCAGGAAGCTTCAGCAAACACTGTCCACAATGGGTGACCATTACCACATTTGGCACATCAGTGCCACAGGGTTTAGCATCACAGCAACCAGGAGCTACCTCAATAATACAGCAACGCACAGACCAGTGCTGTACCACCTAGAAGAATGTTTGACACAAATGAAATAGTATCTTCATCTCCACCAGCCACGTTAAGTTTTAGGGAATCTGAGTAAAATATAATTATGACCATTTTGCAAACCCAGAAACCCAGGACTCAAACCATTTGCCCCAAGAGAGCATCAGAGGCTCAGAGCCGACCCAAGTGAGGAGGCCTGGCTTGGCTCCTGGTTGGAGCCTGCAGAGCTGTGTCACACGGGCCACTGTGTTACCCTTGGGGCTTCAGTTATCTCACCTGTAAAATGTAATGACAGTACTGATTTCAAAAGGTGGTTGAGTGGATGGAATGAGTTAACAGGTATGAAGCCTTTAGATCAGCACCTGGCACCCAGCAAATCATCAAGGTGAGCTCTTTAACAGGGTGAACCTAGGACTTCTGCCTCCAAGTCCAGTGTTCTCAATTCTTCTGTCAGTTGTCAGAGTAGTTAAGGAGCACTATCCAGCTCTCTCAGGCCCTGACCTGCAGAAGAGCATGCAGAGGTGCTCCTGGGGGCCCCCCCCCCCCCGCAAGAGTGGTCTTATTCTGCCCTGTCCCGAGGTATCTGCAGGCAATCAAAGCTTGGGAGCGGCTCCCTTCCCACATGAGCTCTCTGTTTACCAGCTGACTGTGTTGATTCCACCTGCTCAATGAAACTTTCTGATTACAGTCTACTATTTCCTCATACCTCTAAACTCCTGGAGAGAACCTCTGCTGCTTTCTAGGATGCCCACTACCTGTGGCTTTGTACTGTGGTCATCTGGGCATATCTTCTGTGTATCTTATAAAGGAAACTGCGCAGCCTTTCCTGTCCTCACGTTCTGTTAGAACCTTCTGTTAGAAGGATCGGTGTCAGAGACTGGGAGCACATCAGGACTTCTAAGCTTGACAAGCAGCTCAGGCTTGCCTGTTCTGGCTTCTAAGTGGCAGAGAACCTGTGTTTCAACTTAGGTGGGTCAGGACCGTATTAGCAATGGGTAGAAGAGGATAAATGCAAATCTCATTTTAGGTGAAAAGTATAGCATGTAGGGGCTGGCTTATTCTCAGGTGCCCATGAGTGTGTCTGCACTGAGAAGCAGGGGGATAAAGGAGAATCTCCACTGAATAGGTTCCTTGTACTAGGGTAAAAAAACGAAATTCATTGTCATCGGACCAGAACTGGAGATCAAATGCCTCCACTTCAGGTCGTTTTTATAGGACACCTGAACAAGAACACTTACTCTGGAAGGTGCATGATGGAAGAGGCTTCATCAAAGTAGCCCAAACTTATAATAAAGCAGTAAATTCTTCCTTATTTGGAGCACCAATTTGCACAACAATCTTATAACACAGGTTCTATTCTTTACCCTATCTTACATAAAAAAAGGTATACTACTCAGGGAGTTAGGGAGTCGTGTTGTCATAAACCATAGGGAATTGTGCCGCAACTGAAGACCATGCCTCTCCGGTGGTTGGAAGCCAACAGCAGCTCCAAAGGAGAAATACGAGCAGTCTCCAGCAGCGCTGTTTATGGCTTCAGAAACCCAACGGAAGGTCAGCTTACGAGTAAGTTCCACCTTAACAGCAACGAGAGATACCGAGATTTTGATTTTTAAAGGACTTTCCCCATGTCTCGTGCAGTCATTTCACTGACTGCAAGTGAGATGCTTTGCTGCTATCATTGACTGTAGAGCTCTGACGAATTTTACACATGAAGGAAGTCTGAGGAGTTTCTGTGGACAGGGAGTGTGGGTTTCAAACTCAGGTTGAAGGCTGGCAACAATGAACTGAGGCTAGAAGAAAAAAGTTGAAGCAAAGCAAATCTCCACACTCTAAGGCAATCCCTTAATAAACAAGTTCAGGCCACTCATTAGCTACAGCAGAGGAGATCATCAGAGAATAGGAAGATGGAGAATAAAACACAAGATCCCAGAATGCAGGGATAATAAAAGAATCTCCTGGGGAATCTTTTCAAAACAAGTATATTTACCCCAAAAAAGAGGTTGAGCTTTTCTGAATGGAAGCAGCAAGGGTGTGCATGTTTTGGGAAGAAGAAAGAAAAACTCCTCAGCTGATAGTGATCCCGCCTGACAACAACGTCAAACTGACAGGTGGTTTTCTGGGAATGCGCTGATAGGAGCTGATGGGATCGTAAAAAGCAACCGAGCAAAAAACCCAAACAAGATTTTCGAAAACTACCTTATCTCCCTTACCCTAAATCCTATCCGTTCTCAAAGGCTCAATCTTAGCATACGGAAGAGCACCATGACCCTTATGAAAGGATCCAAGTCTAACATCAAGGCAGACCTGGGTTCATTTATATCAACCTTTGAGAAGTTGTGAGCAGCAGTGTCCAGGGTCAGTTCAGACTTCACTACAAGCTGATTAACCTCCATCAAGTTAGGTTCTCTACACCTGTTTCTCCATTTATAGAAAGGAGACGGCATGTACTTCCACTGTTATTACCTAAAAGTCACGACTGTAAGACATCTAAGACGGTCCTCCGGCCAGAACTGGGGACTTCAGTTAGTTCCCCTTTCCCTGGTTTCTCTCGCCCCAGGAAATCCTTTGACTTCTCCTAGCCCACTGTTCCCTCTTTTCTGAACAGGTCCTTAGCCACCTGCAGCCTGAACTTGGCAAACTGAGCACTCCCTCACATCAGTTAAAACCCTTGAACTGATAGGATTAACTTTTCCAGGACTGGAAGCCTCCTTGCTTCACTTTTTCAAAAAGGAAACTCACTTCCCAGTCAGAACGTGAACCGAATCCAAACTCAAAATCTACCGCCATGCAGGCAATTGCAGCACAGAGTGACCCTACTGATTGGGGCAGAAAGGGCCCTTAGGGCTTCCAGAATTGGGAGTCTTCACAGAAGCAGATTCTCCCCTCCTCCTTGGGAACCTATTCTAACCTCTGCAAGCAGCCCTGGCTCAATCCACTGTCAGTCACCAATGACATTGTTAATGATGTCAGTTACATTCATCAGAATGTAAGAGGGAGAGGAAGGAGGAGGCTGTTTTGTGACAGCTCAAGACCCACCTGTGGGGGTTATTGTGCTTTACTGATTGCCCCAGGATAAAGAACCTAAGGGTCTCTGAGGAAAAGGCAGAGATTCCGGAGTGTAGCTGGAGGGGGTATTTGTAATTAGGCAGGGAGAAGATATATGCGGATGGGCCCACTAAAGCTGGGTCTTGTTTTGTTAGAAAAAGCAACTCTGGAGTGAAGGCATACTGCAATTCTCCCAACTCTGAATTCAACTCCCTCTACCCCCTAATCGATCTTCAAAGTGTTATACATTAAATAATAACGGCACACACTCACTGAGCACTTAATAAGCTAATGCTAACACTTAATGAGCTCTTACTAAGAAAACACCAGCTAACATGTGGGCTAGGCATTGCTGGTAGACAGGTCCTGACAGGGAAGAGGGGCCCCCAAAGCCTGGGCCTGGAAAAAGAGGGCCCTGGATGACAAGATCAGGACTAAGGCCTAGGAGTCCTGGAAGCAACCTGGGGTGACCCTTGCAGAGATCGGAAGGGGTCCTGGGCCGCGATGGCCCGCGCGGGTCTTACCTTTCAGCGAGGTCTCCACCAAACGCAGGTAAAGCTGGGAGCTCTTGTTGCCGTGGCTCATGCGCTGGGCTAGTCCGTTGCGCTGCAGGACACACTCCTCAAACTGCACGACGTTCTGGTGGCGCCGCTTGAGGCTGGTCAGGGCCCAGAATTCGGCCAGCGCCAGCTCCACGTTCTCGGGGGCGTCGCAGCGGATCTTCTTGACCGCCACCCGGGCCCCACTGCGCCCGGCCACCGCCTCGTACACCACGCCGTAGCTGCCGCGCCCGATCTCGGCCAACAGGCTGTAGCACGGCCGCACGGAGCCGACACCACCCTCGGGCCGCCGCCGCGTCAGGTAGGCCTCGCCCGGGGCCTCGCCCACCGCAGGATCCATAGCCTGGGCTGTCGCCGCCGGCCTCAGCTTCGCGCCGGGCGCCCGCAGCACTGGGCTTCGCCTTTTCCGCTCGGGGCTTTGTGTACCTCGACGGGCGCCGTCCTCCTCCCCCGTTTCCATGGCTGCGGGCGGCGGGGGGAGCAGCAACGGTGCTGCCCGGGCCCCCCCTGCCTCATCCCTCCGTCCGGCCCCGGGACGCGGCAGAACGAGACCTTGGCTTGCGACCTGCGGACCGAAAGAATCGGTTAAACGACCAGGCCGAGGCGAGCGGGGAGGCAAGGAGCGCAGGCCGCAGAGCGTCCCACGTCCGGCCGCCGCGGCCCCTTTAAGACTGAAACCACCGCCGCGGATTGAACAGGGGAGGGGAGGGGTGAGCGGGTGAGACGGAACCACCGGGCGAGAGCGCAGAGGTGGAACCGGAAAGAAGAGCACGATCCCACGGCTTCCTAAGTCAACTTATGGCGGAGGAATGAGAAAAGACATGAGCCTCCTCTAGTCACAACTCCTCAAAACACCACTGCTAGGTGATGGGGACTGCTGAGACCTTCCCGCATGCCCAGCCTCCCCGGGGGCTTCCCCTGCCCGCGTCCCACCCAGACTTCTCCCGGGTGTAAACAGTCCATTGACTTAAGCCGGAGCGCAGCCCCGCAGAACCGGCTCAAGTCCCGGAGGACGGAAGGGGGAGGGGGCTGACTTCAAAATTCCGAGACCCCCGAGCGCTCCGAGCCGGGGGTCCGCGTCCCCTGCCCAAGGGGCCCCCAGACACGCAAGGGGGCTTGGACTCGGGCGCCCTCCTCTGCTCCACGACCTGCGGGACTCACCTGGCTGGCGTCCCTCCGCTTCCGGGCGGCTCGTCTTCCCGCTGGAGTTCTGGTCTGGGGATGGTCTGCTCCCGACCGGGGCCGCTTCCGGGACGGAGCTGAGGGGGAGGCGGTGGCCAGGGTCGGGCGGTCGACGGCTCTCGCTGCTCCACCGATGGTGGCTGCGGCGCTCACGGGGCAGGGCCGGGTGTCCGTGCCCCCGCGCCTCTCCACGTGTTCGCGCCAGCTGAGCCTTTTACATAACCCCTTTATATAAGTCGCACCTCCCGCCGACGCTGGGGCTAGCGGGGACTCCTGGTGGCCCATCCCCCCAGTAGGCCGGCCGAGCGCCGAGCCGCCCGAGTCCTGCCGGGGTCAACGGAGCAGCCGCGGCCGGGGCCCAATCACGGGCGAGAACACTCGGGAACGCCCGGCTAACGAAAAATGGGCGCCAATTCCTGCGCTTTCGGCCGGGACCTCTGGGACTCTGCAGCCGCGGACGGCGCGCCCTCGCCTCTCTGCTCCTCCCGCTGCGAGAAGTGGCACCGCACACAGTGGGCGCCTAATAAAGACTGACTGGATTGGGCGGTTTCATACTTGCGTAGCTCAGCCTTTTTAACGCCCTTCCTGGATTAAAATCTCTACCTTCCCACTTTATCTGTGATCTTGAACAAATCATTGCCCCCGGCTACGAGTCTTAATTCCTTCTCTGTATTATGAGTGGAATCGACCTTGAGAGAGTAGAGATCTCCTTGTATATCAAGACATATATATGTATATACACATGCACACATTGCATATACTATATGATTTCTGTTGTCCGTTCCCATTTAGTGGGAGGAAAATAATATAATTAGTATAATACAATAAATATAATATTGCACTGGCAGAATTACCATCTTCATTTAGTTACTTTTTTTTATAAAATTATATTAATTTTAATGAACATTTACAGAGATTTTGGGTTTCCATTCATTCACTGTTGCACTTAGTTACTGGTTTTTAAATATTTGTCCTCTGCACCATTCCAAGTTGTTGGAGAGAGTTAAACAGTGAGGGTCTATGCTTAAAGCAGACAAACCCATGACTTATATAGCCTTGGAGAGGTTGACCATCCACCTCTGTTCCTCATAAAATGGGGAGCGTTTCTGCCCAAAATAAAAGTGCCTGGGAGACAAGGACAGTCACTTGTGACAGCATGGTCACAGAAAGCCTCTAGAACTTATTTTTTAGTTAAAATTTCAATCTTACATATAAAGTCTTAGTAGTAAATTCATGCTTTTCAATCACAGCAACATTATGCTGCTATATTTGTGCTATTCCCATATGATAGAACTGTGATGTTGGCAAAAATCATTGAAAATACAATGCATTGTCAATACAGCAAACTTATCTTGGAATCAAACGGTCAATCCCTGGAGAAAGACATCATGTTGGGTAAAGTATGTCAGCAAAAGAGAGGAAGACAACAACATTCATTGACAAGGTGGCTATTCTGAAGGGACTATAGCCCCATAGGCGTTAGTTATTAGGGACTCTTAATACTGATTCCTCCCTAGAACTGGTGTTCAGGCTCTCCATCTCAATTTATGAGGGATTTTTTTTGTTTTCAACCTTCATATTCATAGAGTATGTTCCCAAATTTTCTAGGTATACTAGAGTTGTTGCTGTTACGTGATGTGGAGTCCCGTGTGACTCATCTCGAGCCAGTCTCATAGTGTTAAGATATGTTCCTTTATCTATTGCAACATTTTAAAAAATATTTATTTTTCATTTCAATATCTACAGAGATTTTGGAATTCCATTCCTTCATTGTTGCACCCTTCTCCCCGCCCACCCCACCTCACCC